>NC_056728.1:1671879135-1672056635 GCF_019279795.1 Protopterus annectens
GATTGGTCCTTCGGACCGGAAACTCTTGCTCTAGCTCAGGTCAGATGGGCCCGGTGGCATGAAACCGTACGGGGAAGAGGCCACATCGGCTCTTCTGCTCTGAAAGACCTCCGACTGAATTGTCGTTCAAAAGAGGCTAGCCACTGTTTCTGATCTGCGATTGGAGGACGAGTCTACGGTACCACCAGTAAGACGATCAATCACGGAGGCTCAGGTAAGGAGGAATTTACCTTTTCTTTGTTTTAGATCAGGGACTTGTTACAGTACATGTTTTTGTCAGGCAGATTTTTATAAATCAGGGACAAAAAAGATTGCTGTCTTGTCATAGATCAGGGAAACAGGATAGGTAGGCAGTTATTCTAGATAAACTGTGAAAAAGAGAAATCATGGTACCACGTGATAAGAAGGGTTACGTAACATTTTCTAACTAAATTAAGACAACATGGGAAATAAGTGCACAAAAAGATCCCGAGATCCGTCGTTAACCGAAGACGCGAAATATATGCAATTACAACGTGCCGACAATGTTAGGTATTATACAAAATGGGTTAATAAATACAAATTCGATGGCAAATTAGACAAACCTTCACTTATCAAACTTGTCAAACAGCTTAAAACAGACGCAAAAGGTCAGGTAAAAAAGCAACGCCAATTAGGCATTCCTCAGGCACACAGGTGGCTTGAGGAAGCAAACCGCAGGGAACAAAAGAATAAAAATTCAAAAGCAATGTTTTTAGATAAAGAAGACAATAACTTGGTAATAGCATCAGCCCCTCCACCCCCTCCACTTCCCTTACCAGAATATGAAGCGAATGGACAAGCAGATCCACCTCCGCTATACCCAACTGTCCCTGCAAAATCAAAACCGTTTGTCAGAAATCCTGTCGAGACTAGGTCTCGAACATGCAAAACAAGAGGGGATATAGAGGTATATCAAATGAATGGAAATTCATGGGCTATGAGCGAAGAAGAGATATGTCTGCTCATAGAAGTACCAAATCCTCAGGCAAGACAGGAAGGGCAGGACCCAACTATCCTAGTATATAGACCGTGGATACCGGAAGACATCTGGAAAGCCACAAAGGGAATTCCCCATCCAAAAGTTAATTTTAGAAAATTCTTAGAAGACTTACAGGGCATGAGGTTAAGTTACCATTTAAATGGAGAGGAAGTAGAAAAAGTAGTCAGACAAATCGTAGGTCCAGATTGGCACATGTTCAGTGGCAACTGGAATCCCCGTAACGCAGAACATAGGCCACTCCCCATAGTAACGCAGAACTGGATAACAGAGTGAAAGGTCTGACAGACCGAATCTCTGAGAAATGGAAGCCTAAGGCTGACTGGACTTGCATTAATCAATGCATCCAACAAGAAGGTGAAACTGTTGATAGATATTATGCCAGATTATTTGAGTGTTTTAATAACCATTGTGGAATGCAGGTACCTGAAGACCAAATACATGATTCCCCATATGAGCAGCAACTAAAGAATGCATTTTTGAAGGGTAGTACTGCACCCATAAGTAGTTTTATTACAAAACACAAGGTAGATCACCGTACAAGTAGATTACAGTCATTACTTGAATATGCGAGACATGCCGAAAGGCATTTTAATAACAAAAAGAAAAAGAAAACCCAAGTATTTGCAGTAGACGATGAAGCGGAAGTCTTTGTAGTACAGTCCTGGAAGAAGGGCAAGAAAAATGCCCAGGGAAACAAACAATCTGATAAGCGATCAGAGGAGTTCGAAGAGAGAAAGAAAAGGGGTTAATGTTTTAAATGCGGAAAAAAGGGACATTTGGCAAGGGATTGCAAGCAAAATAAGAAGGTAGCCACAGAAGATAAGGAGGGTGAGGTCTGACTATATGGTAGTCAGGAATCACTAGAAAGAAATGACCAAGGAAAGACAAATGTAAATGTGATAGAGGGAGCAGAGGATGTGATGGAAGAAATAGAGGATGTGCAAGAAATCACAGATAATGAAGGAAATTAAATTTTGGATTTAGCATTATTGAGCCTAGAGCTCTACTTAGCAGACACAAAACCAGAAGTTACACTCCTGGTAGAAGGGAGGGAAGTTAAATTTCTGTGTGACTCAAGGGCATCGCGAACCCTGATACATCCTTCCAAACTACCAGAAAATTCAGAGTCACTTGATTATATACTAGTGAAAGCAGTGAATGGGCAGCTGTATCGGGAGCCACTGTCCCATAACATAGCAATAACTGACCCAGTTTCAGGGATGACCCAGAAGAGCAAAATTGTTCTTTCTGCAAAATACCCAGTAAACCTTTTGGGCAGAGACCTTATGCAGATATTTGGCATAGCAGTAGTTTCAACCATGCAGGGTATGGAAGCACAGCGACAAATGGATACTTTTGCAGTGCGACCGGAGGGTGAAACATTTTATTGGTACAGCCAGGACTTGGTTATGACTGGTCCAGGGGCAATAACTGAAGAGCTGATGAACATAGCCATCAGTAAGTCCCCCTCCCTTGACACTGATAAACAGCATTTGTTGCACTGTACTCTATATTACTGTAGGACACCAGGACCTGATAAAGAATATGAGCAAGAACTGTTCAAAAACCATGCTAACAGATTAGTATTGCGTAATCTGTACTGGGACACAGAAGGGAACAGTGTAGTTAGCTGTTCATTGCCTCAGGAATTCCTAGCGCTTTATAAATCTAATCGACTACCACATGTCAGTTTAACTAAAAACAAGAATGTGAAGTGGGCAGACCTAGGAGAAAAAGTCACAAGGTGGGAAAAACAGACAGAATTAGAACTATCAGAACAGGGAGTACAAAAGCAGAAGTTGAATTGGATAACACAGACACACCCAGCTGTACACTTGCAGGCAAGTGAGGACAGCTGAGTAGCACTCTTACTAGAGGAAGAAGATAAAGCCTTACGAGGCATACCAGAAACTCTCTGGTCAACAGGAAAATCAGATGTAGGACTTATTCGTACAGCAGGACCAGTTACGGACCAGTTACTATCACGCCAAAATCAGCATTTAGACCACAGAAGAGACAATACCCCTTAAGAAAAGATGCAGAGATAGGAATCAAACCTATAATATCAGCTTTACTTAAGGAAGGAGTACTGGTAGAATCTCCCGATTCACCATGTAACACACCCTTATTTCCTGTTAGAAAAGCAAATGGAGAATGGCATATGGTCCAAGATTTACAAGCTGTAAATGACGCACTAATATCTAGAGCACCTACGGTGCCAGATCCACACACTTTATTGAATGATTTAAAACCTCAACAGAAAGTATTTTTCTGTGGTAGTTATCAGCAATGCATTTTTCTCAATACCGATACACCCTGACAGCCAACACTGATTTGCATTTACATTTCAGGGGAAAAGGTATACATATACGTGACTACCACAGGGATATTGTGAGAGCCCGACAATATTCGCACAGGAAATGGCAAGTAACCTGGCGGGATTTATCCCACCGAGAGGCAGCCAGATTTTACTTTATGTAGACGACATTCTGCTGGCAGCCCCCACCCAGCAAGAATGCAGAGAAGATACCATAGCATTACTACAATTTTTAGCCATTCAAGGACACAAAGTAAACAAAAACAAACTGCAGCTTTGGAAAAAGCAGGTTAAATACCTGGGATATGTAATATCCAAAGAAGGCAGAATATTAGATGAAGACAGGAAAATAGCAATTTTACAAGCACTCAAACCGACTACCAAGAAGGAAATGATGTCCTTCCTAGGTACGACTAATTTTTGTCGGTGATGGATTCCAAACTATGCCCTGGAATCTGCTCCACTGATCAACTTAATATTCAAGAAACCTATGGCAGCACAAGATTTATTACAATGGACACCAGAAGCAGAATCAGCTTTCTACAAACTGAAGCAATTGATAGCATCTTCTTTAGTTTTAGGATTACCGAACTATCATAAGCGATTTTTTCAAACTGTAGATTGTAAGCAAGGCTATATGACATCAGTGTTAACACAGCAACATGGGGACAAGCAACGCCCCATAACTTACTATTCATCACAGCTAGACCCAGTGGCGCGATCCTTGCTCCACTGTGTACAAGCAGTAGTCGCAGCTGCAATGGCAGTGCAGGCTTCAGCCTCAGTAGTGTTGCTCCACCCTCTCACACTGAGAGTGCCTCATGCAGTCGCTATTATTTTACTGCAAGAAAAAGTAGCATATCTTTCTGCTGCTAGACATCTTTCCTGTATGACTATACTGTTGAGCCAACCTCATATGACAATTAAACGATGTACAACTTTGAATCCGTCAACCTTGCTCCCAAACCCTGCAGATGGCAAACCACACTGCTGCCTGCAGGAGATTAAGCAAAAGACACTGCCTAGAAAAGATCTCACGGATGTTCCCTTGGATGATGCCGAGGTGACATACTATGTGGACGTCTCATGCAAAAAGGGTCCTACAGGACAAAACCTAGTAGGGTATGCAGTAGTCTCTGATACTGAGATTTTAGAAGCAAAATCTTTACCACACAACTTGTCTGCACAAGCAGCAGAATTGATTGCTTTGACTCGAGCATGTACCTTAGCAAAGGGTAAATGTGTAAATATTTTTACTGATAGCCAGTACACTTTTTCTACTGTACATGTTTTTGCACAACAGTGGAAGAATAGAGGAATGATAACATCTACTGGCAAACCGATTAATCATGCGCAGTTTATTTTAGATTTATTACAATCTATTCAGTTACCTCAGAAAGTAGCTATTTGTAAATGCGTAGCTCATACCAAACAACAGGATAGGATTTCAAAAGGTAATGCGAGGGCTGATACAGCTGCAAAGCAAGCAGCTACAGCTCCAGAAGTATTTCTTTTAAGTGAGGAATTACAACCTTCTGAAACTTTAGATTTAGAAATGTTTAAAACAATGCAGACACTTACTACAAAAATAGAGAAACAGAAATGGGAAAAACGAGGAGCAATTCTTGAGAAAGGGCTGTACATGCTCCAAGGAAGGAAAAACAATTTTGCCATCTAACTTGTTTAGATATGCAGCTTTGTTGAGCCATGGGCAGTGCCATGTCACAACAGGGGGGATGGTACAGTTAGTGAATCGAGTGTTTACGACGTATGGATTTACAAACTACACAAAAAAATTTTGTGCAGCATGCCATGTTTGCAACAGGCATCATGCACAAGGGGCACTGAAGCCTAAGCAAGGGAGTTTCCCTACACCACCATATCCGTTCCATACTATTTGTATGGATTTCATAGAACTAAACAAATGCGAAAATAAAAAGTACTGTCTTGTCATTATAGATATATTTTCCAAATGGGTGGAAGCTTTTCCGACCAAAAATCCAGATGCAGCTACTGTTGCAAAAGTCCTCGTTAAAGAAATTATTCCTAGATTTGGCATACTGGAAAAGATCTACAGTGACAATGGCACACACTTTGTAAATCAAACCATACAACAGTTGAGTCGATATTTCGGAATTTCATTAAAGAACCATTGTGCATACCACCCCCAATCTGCAGGATTAGTAGAGAGGCATAATGGGGTTCTGAAAAATAAGCTTAGGAAATTGATTAGTGAGACACAGAAGAACTGGGTGCACTGTCTTCCTCTGGCATTGTTGAGCATGAGAACTGTTCCAAATGCAAAGGGGTTAACTCCTTTTGAAACACTGTTCGGGAGGGCATATTATATACCTCAGTGGAAACCTCTCATGCCTGCAGACCAGGAGGCTGACAGTTCACTTGCAGAATATATGAGGCGATTTTTGAATAACAAACTTCTGCAGTTAAATTCGGTTTCAGATAAAGAACAGACCAGACCATCGGAGGCAGTACAACTAGGCGCATGGGTCTGGGTGAAGGTTGTGAAGAAAAGAAATTGGAGTTCACCGAAGTGGGAAGGACCGTTCCAAGTTTTGTTGGCAACACCCACTGCAGTCAAGATAGCTGAACGTGCGTCCTGGATCCATTTGACGCACTGCAAACTGGTCAAAAACTTTGAACTGGACAAAAATCTTGCTACTGTTATACAACGAGAACAAAATGACCAGGTATAAACAGGGATGCAGAACAACCCCAGAAAAATTGCATGATCATCCTGTTAGCTATACTGATAACAATGATCTTTTTGCTGTGGCCTTTCCTTTTTTCAGCCACACGAGTTAAACTGAACAAACGTGATGCATTACTCATAGACTGGCATCCAAACTTTAACACTTATCAAGCAATTAAATATGTATATGCTGAGACTTTTAATGTTTCGAACTGCTGCATTTGCACAGCTATACCAACAGCATACGGGGGATTATTGATGACTGCTGTCCCCCTAGGGGTCAATGAGACCTGGGAAAACTTGATTTTTGATACTACACCTGTAAAATCACAAGACAAAATAGCATTGTGCCTACCTGTTACACAAAAAGGAATTGTATGTTTTTATAAAAATGACACTATTCAGGTGGGTTGGAGCAATTGCAATGTGACTGTTTCTTATAAATGTTATATTAAGACTAATAAGGCAGAAACTATCTGTGATGCAAACTATGACTCATATCTTGAGAAAATGCAAAAAACTGTTAGTGAAATACAGCATAATCCTGTTCTTTTGAAGCAACTTTCTATTATTGACAAGAAAATGTTTCATGCAGGGCAAGCATATATCAATACTAAAGTAGAGAATTGTTATTTTGTTTGTGGGAAAAAGGCATACAAATGGTTACCTGAGAATTGGTCCGGCAGTTGTTTTTTGGGTTACCTGGTTCCAGCCATACGACACACTGCAGCTTTGCCTCGAGGGAAAATATGAAACGTCAGAGAGGTCAGCAGTAAACCTGGAAATCCAATCAAGAGACCTGAGAATCCAGTGGGATGAACCGAAGCAGGATGGAGAAACCATAATTCCGTGAAGAACAAAGATAAACTAACACACATGGACTTGAGTGACACTATTATATCATGGGCAGGCATAGCCCCTGCATATGGCACTGTAAAATCGATTTGGGAGCTGAGAAAACTGTCTAAACTTCTTGAAGTTATGAGCAATGCAACTTTTTCTGCTCTCGAATTAGTGACTGATGAACTAAATGCTATGAGAACTGTGGTACTTCAAAACCGCATGGCTCTCGACTTCACCCTAGCGGCGAGAGGTGGTACGTGCGCTTTAATCAAAGAAGAATGCTGTTCATATATTCCTGAGAACTAGCATGAGATAAACAACCATCTTGAGGTGATTCAGCAAGTGTCGACCATGACTAAACCAGCCCCAAACCCTCTGACGGACTTTTTCCAGAATTTGTTTGGGGGTGGGGTTCCATCCTAATGAACATCCTGATTGCCATTTGTGTGGGATTACTCCTATTAGGAGCATGCATCTGTTGTAGTATTCCCTGCATGAAAAAGTTAATCAAAGATTTTATAGACATGTCAGTTTCTGAGACTTTGTATCAAAGTACTGAAATTGAAGAATTGTTGAAAAGTGAAACGCTTTCATAAGTCTAAACTGAATGACTCTCTTAACTGCAAATCTGGAATGGAAGAGGTTAGGAGAAGAAGAAAACCGTTTATGCTTTTGAAAATAGAATAAAAAGTATTAACAGGGGGGAAATGTCAAAAAAATATGCATTTATGTATATGTTTAATGCTTATTAGAAGCTAAAAGGGTTAACACATTTTCATTCTATTTTATGTACAGCTTAATTCTGTATGAAATTATAAGATGCTTTTTGAAACTGCAGTATGCTTTCTGAAACTTGCAAGATGCCCCCTGACCTAGTATTTGCTAGCACAGCAAAATTCATGTTATGCCATTTGGAAATGTACTGAGAAGCAGGTGATTATTATCTGCTAGGTCAGGAAATGAATGAATAGAACAATACTGTTTTCTATAATATGACTGAATATGAACAATCAGCCTTGTTCGTGTTATGACAACATGCACAGCTGCAGAAAAGAAGAGCTACATCAAACAAAGACTGCTTGAAGAATCTGTACTTGCTTTGTGCTCGAATTAGCCATAGTACCTTGAATGGTAACATAACATAGTGGGAAGTTGTATCTAACCGGTGGTCACCAAGGCCACGTTGTTTTTCTTAGGAAGTTTTTTATAAAATTGATAGTGCAAGCAGAAAATCATGGACAAACAGCTGCTATGAAATAATGATGTTAGAACTTGTGATCTGTTACGTCAGCTTGGTAGGCAATGTCTTATTAGAAAATGTATAAGATGGACTTACTTCCTGATTTTAGTTAGACAAACTCTGTATTAGCACGTTTTTGTCTCCTTGCTGCAAGATTAAACTGCCTTAACCTGAACCTGCCGTGTATTGATCTTTTTGAAGTTTAATTTTTCCTTTGACAATAACCTTGCTCCCTATGTACAAAAAGTACAAAACACTCCCCCAGCTATCAGCCCTTATCAAAAGCAATAAGCATACTAGAGACATTACTTGGAGGGAGTAGCTAAATCAAACAAATACCCCACAATTTTTAGCGATACAGGGAACTTAATAATCACGCGATAAAAACAATACACAAAGATAAGAAACAACATTAAACAATATACAAAGATAAGAAACAATGTTATGATCAACTACAACTCAATCATGAAAATTATCAAAAAACATTCTAGTCCTCTATTCACACACTACTCAATCTTGTCTCAAAAAAGATCTGTATACACCTCACACTTCTCCTCCCCAAAAAATACACTTAAATACTTTACAGAGAACTTTGCTGCCCTCACTAACAGCACATGATCCTCTCTTACACAAACCCATAACATATTCCAACTGTCCCCTCCATTACAACATTAACCTCTGAAAATATAAATCCAAACAATCCTTAGCCAGAAATGCTAATACCTATAACAATATCTACTACAAAATGTGAAGTAAACTTAAACCTTGCTCCACAGCTGCCAACAACCTCCCACCTGAATACCTCAAGATGGCAGCAGAAGCCATATCTTACCCAGCAGCTATCTTAATCAATATATCCATACAGGAATATTTTGTTTCAGCTGTTAGAGAAAGATCATGCATCATCCCACTGTGCAAGGGAGAAAACTCTACAGAATTCTCTAACTTTCATCCCACTGCAATCATCTCTATTCTTTCAAAAATCCTAGAAAAATGCATCCATGCTCAACTTCTTCACCGTCTCCTCTCAGAACAGCTCTTAACCAGTACCTAATATGGATTCTGCTTAACCATAGTACAACTAATGCACTATTATCCTTTTTAGATAATATAAACAAGAAAAGAAACTCTGGCAAACTTATCTCTTCCAAATTTCTGGATCTGTCCAAAGCCTTTGATACCATCTCACATTGCAAACTCTTTCAACTGCTATACCTCTGCCTATCTCTTCCTTCACTTCAGTGGATTAAAAGCTACCTGACAGACAGCAAACTGTTAAATGACAACATATTTCTCTCCTTAACTCTCCATTACCACTGCTGTACCTCGAGGCTCAATTCTTGGTCTTCTTCGCTTTAATGTTTTAATTAATGGCCTATATATCTCTCCTAGGCAAGCATCACTTATGCAGTATACTGATGATGCAACAGTAATGTGCTCATTTGACACTTTGGTGCATCTTCTTGAAATCACACAAGAAGCCTTCACCTCTGTTGAAAACTGGCTTCACAATGCCTAATTATTATTCAACCCCAAAAAAACAAAATTACTCAAATTCCTCCCCAAAGCACATCTTAAGGACAAATCCAGCTTCAAAATCTTCTCAATAATACAGAAATGGAAATGTTACCCTATATAAATCTGCTTATGGTGACAATTGATAACAGCCTCAGATTTGAACTCTACACTCAGAATAATGTAAAAAAAATCACCAGAAACTTGACATGCTTTATAGACATAAGCACTTTCTTGATAACTCTGCTAAAACCACTCAAGCAACCACTTGCCTCCTTCTTTCACTCTTATATGGTGCCCTTCACCTTACTAACTCACAGGAATCTTTTAAACCTTAACTTGAAACATGTTACAACAAAGTTGCTGAATGTGCTGCCAATAATCAGTCAATACTATGCACGTCACTGCAAGGCCTGAACTGGCTTGAACTACCCCACTATCTGGACTTCATACAACCAGTACTGCCCACAACACCATTTATAAACCCCATTCCTGTCTTGCACTAAAGCTCTATTCTTCCTTCCCATCACCCAAACACATCTCTTTGTTCTAATGATAAACAACTTCTCACCATTTATAAATCTCGAAAAGCAATTGGAAATAGCCTTTACTGATACTTGGTTGCAAAAAAATGGAATTCTGTTTCACAAGCTATTAGAACTGTAATTTACCATCCTTCCTTCAACCATCTTCTGAAAGACCACCTATCAAATTCTTGGCTCTGCTCATGCTACATCACCAGCTGAACATCAATCATGTCTACTTTTCTCATCCCTATCCGTACAGATTCTCTTCCCATCACCACTTCCTCATCTTTACCTGGCTATCCTACCCTCTCAACCACTTTACATAGCCTCTTTCAGTCACCTCCTCCTTATTTATACTAACCTATCCTAATATTGCTCCCCTTTATAGCTACAATTGAAGTAAATACATGACTTTTACTTATTATTACTGTGAACTGTCAAAAGGATGCTCTCCAGAATTGTACATAATGTTTTACTTTGCTTTTTCAGATTGTTCTCTTTGTAACATATTTTTGTTATATTTCTATGCCTCACAATACTGATTATTTTTGAAATGTCTAATTTTCAACTGTTTTTTATGCAATGCCTTTGAAAACATTTTTTCTCTGTTAAACTGGGGCTTCTCCCAGGACTCCAATGAAAAATTGGTTCTTGTGACCCAGTAAGACTTTCGCGATTAACAAATTTCAGTAAAAAATAAATAAATAATAAACAAATATATGGTGTGCAGTTGCATTCTGTATTTGAAGGAACTGTAGACAAAAGGCTTACAACTTGAGCTGTGTGTGCTGGAGAACAGAAAGGGAATGGCCATCCATGCGACTAGGCTGTAGAGATCAAGTGACAGACTGTAGTGTAAGAAGAGAAGGCCAGCATTCCCCCATGTGAATAAGCTTGTAGATAAATGTTGAGAGGATGAAAGCAGATAACGTGACCCTGACCAGGTCTAATGATATCTATTACAATTCACTAGTTTGTCTGAACTTACTAACTATTGCTGTCATACCCTGTATAAGCCTTTAATATGATATTAAAGGTTTTCAGTGTTAAGTATGAGTCCATAAGGGAGGCAAACTCAGTATATATGGGTAGAATATAATACTGTATTTACTGGCACTTTCTTGTAGTAAAGTACAGTGGTTAAGAAGGTAGAGTTTAAAAACAGAGACTTAGATTTGAAACCTAATGTTTATCTACCAGTATATTCCTGGCACACAGCAAGTCTCTTAAACTTGCTGTGTGCTACTCAATTATCTATTAGAAAAGGGCTCATCTCTGGGATTTAGCTAACCAAGAAATATCAGAAATCGCAAAGTGCAACATGAGCAGTAAACAAAAATAAAGTGCATATGTCTGAGTAACTGTATATCTACTAGCGCACAGATTGCAATACATCCACCTACAGCTAGTACCTCAGACTGTCTGCATTAGGTCATGTATTATGAACTAAATAAGGCTATACAAACATACATACACAGCACTCTGCTTGGCCATAGTTACTTTACTTGATTACACTTGCGGGTCAATGACCATTTTCATGAAGAAACAAGCCCTTTGCCATTCACACGTCTTTGTCACCAAGCAGTAAGGAATCTACTTACCTACCGCCCCTATCCTAATACCTCTGACAACCCTCCCTACAACTCTGCAGTATTCTTAATAAAATATAAATTCCTGAAGCATGGGTAATTCACCATAAATCCAAAACTATATCAATGGTAGAAAATCATGGCTCAAAGAGGACTCTGTTAGAACCCTTTACCTAAAATCAATTCATACTTTTCACAGGTGTAACTGTCCTACAATTAAAAGAGGACAAAAATCTATATTTCTAATAAAAATCACAAACACCCACAAAATGACTTCCTCTTCCTATAGCTGTCCAAACAATCTGAAGTAACTTATGGCCAAAATGAACATAGGACTTTTTTTTTTGGCAGGGGGTTCAGTTTTTACCCTTCTGCATCTGTATCCCTTGCTCTACATCCATCACTGGGTCTATCTTCATTTACCTTCTACTCTACCAGACTTCATCTATTAGGACAGGGGTTAGAGCAGAGCCTAAGGGTATGGGTGGGGGGTCAGGCAGTCAACAACTGCCAGGACTGGTTTCCTTTAAGACCTACCACATTGCTCTCCCTTGTGGCTGTTGTGGTGAAGTCCAGGAGGGGCATGCAATGTAGATGTGCAATGTTTTGACTCTGTAACATATCAGCCATGTCCCCACCCTATTACTTCCTCAATCACCTAGTTTAACCGCTTGCATAAACCATTAACCCTAATAGTTAGGATCATTTACCTTAACTAAAGCACACAATCAGTCTCTTTGGTTACTTTCAAATGATCTCCAAACCCACACTTCCTAATCCACTGATATCTAATATCACTTAAATCTCCTGATCACAAACTCTCCACACAAAGATACATCTTCACCAGTCTTCTGTATAATGTACTCTCCTATAATTCTTACTCATTTTACACTTAGTCTTCCAAAACACCCCAAATCTCTGTCTCTCTGTCATCGACTGTCACAAGTTCCCCCAATAATAGAGAAATCATTAATGGACTAGTATCTTCTACACTCCTTACATGACCCTATTTCTGTTTTCCAATACGTCTACCCCTTGCTATACCGCATCCAAAATGCTGTGTATTCAAAGAGAAACACTCAGAGTAGAGGCAAGCATTGCCTTTGGCTAATCCCAAAACTAATATCCAAAATACAGCAATGTGACAACACATGGTCAAAAGTAAAAGTCAACGTAAAACCCCAAATTTCAAGTTCTAAGAACATCAGAATACATCCAGAGTTGCTGTAAAGGCAGTAAAATCAACTTAATGTCACTCACAAACAAAAGTCCTCTTAATTAACCCTTTAAGAATCAAAAAATCATATGTCACTAACTCTATTGCATTCACAGACAAATCCTTGACTATGTCACAGGTAACCTAAGTTTGAATAATGGCTTTGACACCTGTAGGAGCTGGCCGGGGAGTACATAAGCAAGCAGTGGCTACCATCTCACCAATTCTGGGGGGATCTGGCTTGCTACAAGAGTGACATCCATTAAGAACACTAGGTGTTACCTAATGGACTGCGAGTCTTCCTGGCCCATGCTGTCATGAGACATTTGCACTGGTAAGGGGAGCTCAGGGAGTTAAACATAGGAACAATACTGGGAAAGCAATCGAAGGAACCATAAAAGGCTTAGCTACATACAGCTTTCAGCAAATATACTTAAAAGCTCTTGTCACACCTTACAAGTACTTAAAAGTACCCACCTCCCAAATCTAGCAGAGCCACACATGACTACCCTTAAAAGCACACATAGTATTTTGGTCTAAAGGACGAGCGTACATGGAGTCAGGAAACTATCCCTCCAACGGGTTTATTTGATGGTATTAACTTAAATCCCTAGTATGAGTATTTTTAGAGCCACTGGCTTTTCAAATGAACAGATGATCAAATAGGATTGGATCTTACATGGCTGGAAAAACAAGATACAGGTCACTGTGGAACATCTGGAAGGCTACTGAGTATAAGGAAAGTTGTGCTAACTGATTGTGATAGTTGAAGGATGTAAAGTCTTTCATTTATTTAGTTAAAATCATTGGGGCTCTACCAGTTGAGTGATATGCTTGGATTTGTACATACCAAAAAGGCCCTATATTTGACGATCAGTCTAATAAGGGATGAGTACATTAATAAGGTGACTTCTCTGGACTTTGAAGATACTCCCTTGGAAATTAACTAGGCCACATACAAGGATTTTCTGACTATGATGGAGACAGGGATTGAATGTGAGAGAGACAGAGAGTTGTAGACATAAGTACCCATGTGTCTTATGACCATATCTCTCTGAAAAAGACAAACACTTAATAACAAATGAGGTGGGGACATCTTTTTTGCTGTACACTACTATACTGCGCTTTTCTGAATTTAGCTCTAGACAATTTTCAGTACACCAAAGTATGTGCATATTCCACCCATTTTTGGTGCAGTTTAGTATCAGTGGATGAGTAAATAACCATGTTCAGCTTGCAGTCATCAGCAAATTTGGTCAACCACACTTAAAGAATACTGAACTGGATTTCAGCAAAATAAATGCCCAAAGACAAGGCCCAGCACTGATCCTTGCTTTACCCTACTACTAATAATTTTACACTCACAGAGGATACAAGCAATTCTCATTACCTGTGATCTGCTAGATAACCAGCTTGCAATCTAGTGGGCAATGGAGAGATTTACATTAAGTGTGTACAAGTTTTCAATGACACCAGCATGAGGGACAATGGCAAAAGCCTTGGCCAGGTCAAGATAAAACACAGTGCAGATAGTAACCGACTTCCAAGATGAGTAACAGCTTAATTCTTGTTCTTCCAGTCTGAAAACAGAAATTCAGCAGGGAAAGTCAGTGGACCTAGATTTCTGGGTAAACTTCAGTAAGTGACTAGTAAGTGCACTGCCTAGATGTCAGGAAAAAAGAAATATAAAGGACCTGGAGGAAAATCAGCTACAAAAGTGGAGAAAAAAACACAAACTGGGAAAAGTACTGCAGTTGTTCAGAAAGAAGCAGTGCAAGGTTCCAGGCATGACTTCCAGTAACCTGGAGGAAAGTATAAAGCAGCTGCACACAGACCTGGTTAAAATAAATGAAACACTGATGGAGTATATAAACAAAGCCAATAAAAAGCGGGAAAAAATAGAAGAAGCTTTGAACAGATATTCACATAAGGTGACAGGACTGCAAAACTCAAGCTGAAATAAAGAAAAGGATAGCTAAATATGAGACTGCACAAGAAGAGATGTTTCAAAAATTAATAGAATTAGAGGACAGAGCACATAGGGAAAACCTTAGATTTTCTACTCTACCAGAGAAGCTGGAAGAAACAGACTGTATTAATTTTATGAAAGTACAAATAAGCTACTGGACTGGCATTCCACAAGAACTGTTAATTGTGTATGCTCCAAGCCCTGGCTATGAGGAACCCAACCTAGACCTTTAATAGTAAAAATACAATCTTACCAGCATGGGGAGTTGATGCTGACGCAACTATGGCAGATGGACAAAGTACTAAAAGTGCGAGACAGAAGGGTGTTTGTGGAGAATTACTACTCACTGCACACAAGGCAGAAAAGGAATACATTTATTCCATTATATAAGGCATGTCAGGAAGCAGATGTGAAATTCAAACTGCTGTACTCAGCTGTCCTCAAAATGTTGTTCCCTGGAGTAACAAAGACATTTTTTGATGAAGTACATGCCAAGGAAGAAATACAAAAGTCTGTCCAAGAAAAAGTTAGCTATGAAACAGAAGGAGATTCTGCTTCTTGTTCTTCTGGTAATAAAGACCACAGAGAGACTGTGCCAGTGAAACCTTTCCCACAGTTTCAATGGAAAATGATATATAGAGAGAGAGAGAGAGAGAGAGAGAAAAGCACAGAGGTTGACTAGAAGAATCAACAGTGTACTGGAAATAAAGCAGAGACAGGGCTTGGGAGATGGACATGAACAGGAATAGAACAAAACAATCTGGAAATATTGGACTTTCTTGAATTTTGTTAAACTTATAGGGAACTCTAAAGCATATTCCCTATATCATGTCATTAATGTACAGAAAAATACTCAGGAGAGGGGAAGAGGAGGGAGAGAGTTAACCGTATGTAAAACAATTTTTTTTTCTTAATAGTATTACTCCAGTGGTGCACGACTTTCTCTGTATGTTATAAAGTACAGTTTTTAGTTATTTTTAAGTGTAATGGGGATACTAATGTAAATAGGTGCTTCTGTTTATTCTTTTTGTTTCTTTCTCCCTTCTTCTGCTTTTCTCTTTGCTTAGCTTTAAGAAATGTAGACAGTGAAATGTAAAAAAGGAGGGGAATCTGGTTAAAAAACCATGACAAAAGAAAAAAAATAGTGTGCTTTTTCGCCTCATTCTTGCATAGGGGAATTACTGTGTTAGCTTTATACAGTAACATGTTCTGACAGAAAGCAAGTAAATGAAAAAGAATACTGAATATTATGTCTTTTATCTCGATAACAGCCCTGTATCTGGTTCTCATGTCACTAAAAGACAATCTGATAAAGAGAAATGGCTTGGAGAAAATGTTTTCTAAAAGCATTCAAATGATTCCTAGCTGGGAGAGGTATAAAGATAAAGCAAAACCAGACAGCACTTAATAGAATCACATGCTCTACCAAGCACCTTAACATGGATAAGCTTTCTTTCTGTTTAGCTCGAGTCTGTGTGTGTGGCAGTTAGTTTAGAACTTATGTTCCTATTAAGGGGGGTACAACTACAATATTTGCAGATGTACATAGTTTTGTGTGTTACTATTAAATTAGTAGGTTTTAGGGGGTATTGAGCGTGTTTGTGCACATTTACTTGAGAGTTTTCAATAAAACAAAAAGTTCTACAAGATGTGACATAGGAGATGACAAGAAACACTTGTATAAAAGACTGACCTGCCAAACAGTGCATGCATGTAACACAAAAGCTAGAACTAGACACTTAACAAAAAAGCTGTTATACATAAAAGGTTGGAATAATAATCCCTCACAAACATGATTCTTTCTATAATGTCTTAAATGTTAATGGTCTCACAGATAAATCCAAAAAAGAAAGGGTAGTGAATTATATTTAGAAAATGTAGAATGCAAATAGCTAAGCTACAGGAGATATACTTGGAAAGAACTGAACATGTGAATTTGATAAAGAAAAGTTTTAGGATGGTTATTCAGCAGAATACCTGACTACTTATATTAATTTCAAGAGGAGCTCCAATAGTAATAAAAGACGAAAAAAAAAAAAAAATAATGGTAGAGTTGTAGTATTAAGGGCTACTAGCAAGGGAGGAGGATTTTACTGGAAAGTATTTATGTTCCACCGAAAACTGCTATAATAGAGCTAAAGAAAATTCTGGGATAAATAAACAGCTTTCAGCAAGGAATGTTACTTATAGGTGGGAACTGGAATTTGATTTTCAACAGTGAAGATGTGTCTGAGGGGCCCAAAAAGGGAAATATAACAAGGGGAGGTAGATTTTTAAATAAATTCATGAAAATATTTGGCATGGAAGATGTGAATCCAGTACTAGCAATTTGGAGTGGCTTTACTCTTATCTCCCAAGATACAAAAACTGGGCTAGGCTAGACAGAATTTACATTTCACAGGAACATATGCATTTAACTGAAGTTCTTGATATGCACCTAATAATTATTTCAGATAACACGTCACTAATACCTAAACAAAAACACAGGGTAATGAAATAAAAATGAGACACTGGTACTCTCCCACCTATCTGTTGAAAAGAGAGGAATTTAAGGACTGGGTAGTGGAAATTATTCAGGAGCTATTAGAGAAAACAGAAACTTCTTCTGAAAATATAGCTAGGGAGTGGGATAAAATTAAAATGTAATTTAAAGCTAGGGTGGAAATAAAAGAAAGGGAAATATGGTTAAGAAGTAACAAGAATTATTATCAGGGACTAACAAATATTAAAGTATTGCAAAATAAGGGGAATTTCACATAACAAGAGGGGCAACTGCAGAATGTTACCAGAAAATAAGGGACTACCTTGATAACATGTATAAGTTTAGAATGATTTCTGTTAATCAGCTGTTTACTGATAAGAACTCTAGAGCACAAAAACTTTGAGCACAACCACTCAAGACAAAAGAAAGTAGAAAGGGCTGCCACCAAGCTTAGGAAGCCTATTACAAGGAAGACAACTAGGGATCCTGTACAAGTATTAGAAATATTTTGGAAATTCTATGAAAATCTGTATAAAGCATAGGAATATGGCAATCAAGAAAAGGTACAAATGGAAATGTTCATGGAAGAATTAAAAATGCCAAGGCTAGAGGGAGAAGAGGCTCAATTACTAACAGGTAGGAGGAGATGAGATAAAAAATTATGACGGATACCAATCTACAAGGAAAGTCCCCAGGATTAGTTGGTATTCCTGTGGAAGTTCGAAGATAGGAGGAAAAAACTGATGAAGATCTGGAAGGTTTTGTTTAACAGCATTTTAACAGGAGTAGAAGTACCAACATCCTGTAAGAAAGCAGTCATAGCTATAATATCTAAAGACGGTAAAGATCCATTAGATCCAGCTTCATACAGGCCCACTTCGATACTAAATCATTATTTTAAAGTGTTTATGTCTATAATGGCTAAAAGAATGGCAAAAGTGATGCCAAAATTGATGCCAAAATTGAAAGATATGGATAAATGTGATTGAGGGGAGGGAAACATTTAACAATATAAACAGAACAGTGATGATCCAGAGGGAAGCAGAAATTTAAGAAAATACCACTGTTGCTGGTGGATCTTGATGCAGAGAAACCATTTGACAGAGTACACTGGGATTTTATGAGCAGAGCAATGGAAGCAGTTAAATTCCCTGATAAAATTATAACGTTGATTAGGAGGATATATGAAGGATCACAGGCAAAAAATAAAGTGGGTGGGGTCCTCTCTTATAATCTCTGCTTGAGCAGAGGACCAGGCAGGGGTGTCCTCTCTCCCCTTTGCTATTTGCATTATATTTAGAAACACTGGCAAAGAAAGTAATGGACTCAGAAATTCAAGGATATAATTAGTATGGTAGTCAAGAAAAACTGGCTTTATTTCTGGATATTATTTTATACCTGACAAAACCAGAAAGAGACACTACAGTGTTGTGGAACATATTGAGACAGTTTCAAACCTTTTTGGGATACAAAATTAATGAAGCAAAAACAAAAACAATAGCAGTAAATTATGTACCCACATATGAACTGGTTCAGCAATATCTCTACTTATGGGGACATGATAAAATGAAGTATTTAGGAATATGGATTAAAAATGATACTGGTGTGATAGCTAAGGATATGTGGGAAGAGACTAAACAAAAGATAATACAAAAACTGAGAAAAATGAAAGTTCTGTTATATGGATATTGATAGTAAGATACAAGCAGTTAAAATGTTTTTAGTCCCATTAGTCTTGTACACTGGTCAGGCATATTTTTATCAACCAGAGGAGAAGTTGTTGACAGCAATTAATAAAGAACTGAAGGACTTTATCTGGGAGGGGAGGATAGCAACAGTCAAGTGGGATAAGCTTATTCTTCCAAAAGACCAGGGCGGATTGGGATTACCCGAGTTGAAGAGGTATTTCAGAGCAACATAATTAAGGCTGCTATAAACAGCACAAGCAGAAAATTATAATTCAAAGTGGAAAGAGATGATGATGAAATGGGGGGGAAGCTCAAGTTACAAGGACAGACTAGGATTTTGGATGCAGACCTTTAAGGAGAACAGCAATAATCATACAGAATATTATATTCATAAAGTAGCAGAAGGTCTTCTAAGAACTAAGCCAACATAAAGATGGAGAAAGGAGATTCTACTGATAGGGATGACTACAGGGATGGAGAAAGAGATTCTACTGATAGGGATGACTACAATTAGGGATAAAGACAATAGGCAATAAGGGGCGGAAATGTATTGGAGGAAAACTGGCAAAGGAACCAAGGTACTGGGAGGAAATAACTAATGACAGAAAGGTAATAGGATGGGAAGATACCAAGAACTTATTTGGACTGCAGGCTAAAGATTGCCTTCCATATCAAGGACTGATATCAGAGTATAGGAAAAGAGAAAGAAATAGGGGGGTCCTAAATGAAAGACCAGCACTGGTAGAGTTTTTAGTAGACTCTAGAACAGAAGTTGCCAGTGAGAAAAAAATAATTAGTACAGCACATAAACTATTGCATGACAACTATAAGAATCAATCAGAGGAGGTTAGGAAGAACTGGAAAGGGAGATTAGTCAAGCAATTCTCAAAGAAACAATGGCAGGATATATATGTATGTCTCCCAAATATGCAACAAAGCCTAGAAGGTTTGGGATCTTTGCCTGGAAGTGCTTATATAGGTATTTTTATAGCCCAAGCAGACTTCAAAGAAGTCTAAAATACTCCCATGTAAGTGAAGGCCTACAAAATAACAGTAGGCAACCTGGAAGATTATCTTTCCCAAGCCAGTAGCTGCAGCTTTCATGGGCACATGCATGTGTGGCAGCATGCACATCAAGCAGGAGGGCATAAGAGGCCCTTGTGATGATGTGAGTCCTTATGTCAGCCACCAGAGAATAGCTTAAGGCCATATAGAAACACTGTCACTGGCTGCACCTGGTATGATGCCCACTGCTGTATGGGAAAGGGGTTAGTTATGTAGTTCTGAGGTCAGGGACAGGTAAAGTACTGTCTCCACAGGACTTTGGGCTAGGGAAAAGTCAATCTAAATTTGCTGATGGGATGAAGGCTTCCTTCCTTTTCAGCAAGTAGACTGATGTAGGTGAAGACAGGTAGAGGCACAAAATTCTCTCATGGGTGCCAGGATGATGACCCCCATCAAACAATTCTCACCTCCATACTGATTATAGGAAGAGTGATGAACAGCAAGCACAGAGGCAAAAAAAAAAAAATAGAAAAACATTCCTATTTCAGCAAGCAGAGAACACTTCTGCCCCACTCAGAGAAGCTAGCAACATACCACTGTATCAACCTAAGGCTACAAAGTGCCTTAAACACACTTCCTCTCAGCCTGTCTGTGCAATTCCCTGAAAAGTCCTACAAACTGACAGCTTACAGTACACTAAAAGTGAATTTTTCAAAACAAGAACAATTCAATGACTGTTTTGCAAATGCATTATTTTTATCTTTACTTTTGATCGCTAAACTACGCTTGTAAATTCTGCAGGCAAATTTTCTGAAAGTATATCCTACATAGAAGCAAGAGCATGTTTCACATTGGGCAATGTAAACCACTCTGAATGAGTTACAGTCACATTTTCCAAGGCACCAAAAGGATAACTCAAGAGCTCAGATGTAAGTGCAGGAGGTGTTACTTATGAACATGGATTGCTTGCATCTCCCATATTTAAAGCTGCTTGGGGTGAAACATCCAGTGTTTTTGGGATGTGAACCTCTTTCCAAAAAGGACCTAATGTTGTGCGATCTTTTACATGTACACACACGACATCTTCCTAAAGGTTTTTGCCAAGTCACTATTACCTAGAATGATTTTCTAACTGCCTTCTAGGATTTCTTTTATTAGATTCATATCCGACATAATTGATAAAGGGAATGCTATTCTAAAGGTAGAGTCTGAGGTTTTTTTTTTTTTTTTTTTTTTGGAGTGGGTGTGTAAACTTGCACCAAAAGTTGTTCCACTGCCACTTTGTGTAAGATGGACTTGGCTCTGTCTAACCTAAGTAGTGAAACTTCATGCTGAATCTTCGACAACCAGCCAGGGTCGTACCGTAGTGCTAAGAAGAATGATCTCAGAGTTATAGACTCCTTTAGAAAGGTAGCATCACTGGTTGTGAGGCTGCTCAATCTGATAAACTGTCCCTTAACAAGTCCTTTCTTCATATGGAATAGCTGCATACCCTTCTTGTGTGGATACTTGTTAACAAAAGTTTATTTTCTACGTATTTTGCTCTCCACGATGAAGTTGGTCATGTTCAACTTCAAGATGATATCCAGATAGCTGATCTTGCTCCCGTAATTGTGGTGAATTTCAAAAAGGCTGTGCTGTTGTTGAGGTGGAAGTAAAAATTTTTAAATTCTTGCTCATAAACTTTCCATAAGAAGACTAAGTCATCCCTGTATCTCCTATAGAAGATGACCTTAGAGAACAAAGGGTGGGATTTCAAATGTTCAGTATAGTATAGTAGTAGTATATATATATATATATATATATATATATATATATATATATATATATATATAGACAGTGCTTTTCACCGAAGGCTTAATGGCCGGACATACTTTAGGTGAAAGTGCTTTTAACCGAAAAAGCACTTTCGCGTATGTATTCCTGCAGCCAGAGGGAGTCATGGGGGAATGACTGTTGTGGAGATTGTACTACGGTGTGGGTAAGGGAATGTTTTCCTTTTCCGCACTGTAGTGCAATCTCGGACTGAGAATATTAAAGTAGGGGGGTGTGGGGGGCATAGCCCCCCCACATGGGGGGGTGCAGGGGGTGTAGCCCTCCTGCATAAACACCTTTTTGTTGTTTTCATTTTTTTTTTGACACACTTTAACAAAAGTGCTTTTTCGGTAAAAACACTTTCGTTACAAGTGCATTTGGTGATTTTGAATTCGGACTGTTGAACATTTGTTCAACTGTTCTAGATCCATATATATATATATATATATATATATATATATATATATATATATATATATATATATATAAAATTCTTGTTGCAATAATCTTTAAGATTTACAGTAATTACAAAATACTAAAAAGAAGACAAAAATATTTCTTTATCATGGACCCTTTAGATACTAAGCTTACCTGACATGTAATCAAACACTGTGTATTCAATCAACAGAGCAATGGACTTTCGTGCACAATTCAGAATTGAACAAGACCTAATGATAATATAAGAAGTATGCTTTTTACATTTTCAGGATTTGTTAATCGATGTTTGGATATGTTAAGCATTAGCAACAGTATCAAGTATAAGCAATAAAAGGAAAAAGTGAATTGCACACTAAACTAAATGAATCATTTAATTTCTCACCTCATGTTGATATGAAAAGAGTTAGCTTTGTTAATTTCAAAACCTCCTGACCAAGTGCAGTTCACAACATCCATTAACCGGACACACAGCAACTGGTCATAGTCATTGCGTGGCCAGTGGAAAACAACACTCGAACCTGGAAGAGTTGAGATGTATCCTTCAGGATTCAAAATTCCCTAAGCAGAAAACAAAATAATCAAATCAAAATCTAGGAAGCAGTCAGTGTCATGTAGCTGCAATTTTAACCATAAAATTTCTCTCAAATTCTGCCACATGAAATCACTATTTCTTTTATAAACCAGAAAACCAGAATTCAAGTCATTGTAGCTGTCCACCCAGCCCCATGCTTCTTTACCATACATGAATTATCACATCAATGGTAGTCCACTGAACACAAAAGGCAGTAAAAGAGATCTGGAAACACAGGTTGACAGCAACCTCTCTTTTGACCAACACATTGCCACTGTAGTCAGAAAGTCTTTCTAATGTGGCACATCTCACTACTAAGGGTTTTGCATCCAGGAAGCAAGAGGTCATTGCCTCCCTCTACTCTTCCCCCATTAGGCCAATCAGTGAGTACAATGCCCCATTTGGCATGTACCTCACTCATCACCTGCAACAACTGCAGAGGCCGCAAATGTACCTCACAAAGAGGATCCTAGGCCTTAAACATTTGCCCTATATGGACAGACTAAAAAAACTCCAACTATTCTCTGTCTCATATCGCCTACTTAGAGGCGATCTCTGCTTGACTTACAAAGCCATGTCTGACCCAGCTCTGTTAGAAACGCTACATCTAAAGAAATCCCAATCCTTCCACACCACACGCTCCAGAGACCTCAACCTCATTACCAAAATCAACAGAACAAGCTGGAGGGACAGGTTCATAACCCAGAGACTGCCCATGCTTTGGAATAGACTTCCCATACATGTCAAGCAGAGCACCTCACTGGCCCTCTTCAAGAGAAATCTTGATGAGTGGATGGGAAATAGAAAATTCACCCCAGGGATCACTCCAGTGGCTTTACATGACAGAGGCACTAGGAGCTAAGGTCGGGTGGCACGATGCCAGGGTAATCCTATGGGCTAGGCTTGTAAAGGCTCCAGGGTCATTAGCCTAGCACACACCTATGAACTTATGATTTAGCCAGATACTGCTACTCTCCCCTGTACATTAGACGACATATTGGTAAACCACTGAAGATTATGGTCATCAATACTGCCAGACATTAGTGTCTCATGATTCTTATTGTTAAAGGTATGCTGCTGATGGAGTGTCTATTGCAGTCTGAAAATGTTGCTCCCTCTCTCTCTTTCTGCCATTTACGCTCTCTCTCTCACACATACTCATACATGCACCCATGCGCACACACACATTTCTTTCTTTTTTTTTTTTTAAGCATGTTTTCTCTTTTTACTTTTATGCTTGTAAATCGTATTTAGTGAGAGAAAAAGCATGGAAATCATTGGCTTTTTTAATGTCAGAGCTTCAAGGCAGTTTGATATTCTGCCATGAAGTAGCAGCTTTGTTTTTTTAGTGGGCATTGCCTGTACATAACACACGCTGCTGGAAAATGTTCATTCTCCAATCAGGGTGGTGATCACAGGTCGTCATCCTCTAAATATAATTTTAGCACTGAAAGCAGTATAAGTGTTCATTTTAGAGAAAAATCCATAAGCTGAAGTAGACTAGAGACCAATACATTAATAATCACACACAAAAAAGGTCACATTATAAATCAAATTAGTAGGTGTACATGGAAAGGTTATATCTGACTTTGAAAGCTATCAGTATTGGAAAAGATCTGGGATGAATTTCTATCACTAAGAAAATATAAATAAATAAAGAAACCTCCCCAGAGTGGCTGAGCTGAAAGAAAGCCAAACCTAGGAGTTTTGTTGGGAGACCTTGACACTGTGTAAGAGACATACAGTGGATTTAAAAAGTTTACACACCTCTGTTAAAATGCCAGGTTTTTGTGATATAAAAAATGAGACCACAATAAATCATTTCAAAACTTTTCCCACCTTTAATGTGACCTACAACCTGTACAATTCAATTGAAAAACAAACAAATCTGTTAGGGGAAAAATATAAAACAAAAAACGTACAATGAGCTGGTTACATAAGTGTGCACATCCTTAAACTAATACTTTGTTGAAGCACCTTTTGATTTAATTACTGCATTCAGTCTTCGTAGGTACACACCTGCCATCAATTAAAGAGATTCTGATTAACCCCAAATAAAGTTCAGCTGTCCTAATAGGATTTTCCTGACATTTACTCAGTTGCCTGCTACAACAAAAGCCATGGTTTGCAGAGAGCTTACAAAGCATCAAAGGGATCTCATTGTTGAAATGTATCAGTCAGGAGAAGGGTACAAAAAAATTTCCACAGCTTTGGATATACCATGGACACAGTGAAAACAGTCATCAAAAAGTGGAGCAAATATGGTACAACAGTGATGTTGAAAGAAAAAACTGATTAAAAGACAAGATGAAAACTGGTCGGGTAGGCTGCCAAGAGACCTACAGCAATACTGAAGGAGCTGCAGGAATTTCTGGCAAGTACTGGTTGTGAACTACATGTGACAACAATCTCCTGTATTCTCCATATGTCTGGCCTATGGGGTAGGGTTGCAAGACGGAAGCCTTTTCTTACACAGAAAAACATCCAGGCCCGGCTAAAATCTGCAAAACAATGCATCAAGTTTCCCAAAAGCATGTGGGAAAATGTATGGTCTGATGAGACCAAGGTTGAACTTTTTGCCCACAATTCCAAAAGGTACGTTTGGCGCAAAAACAACACTTCGCATCACCAAAAGAACACCATTCCCACAGTGAAGCATGGTGGTGGCAATATCATGCTTTGGGGTTGCTTTTCTTCAGCTGGAACTGGGGCTTTAGTCAAGGTGGAGGGAATTATGAACAGTTCCAAATACCAGTCATTTTTGGCCCACAACCTTCAGGCATCTGCTAGAAAGCTGAAGATTAAGAGGAATTTCACCTTTCAGCATGACAATGACCCCAAGCATACATCCAAATTAACAAAAGAATGGCTTCACCAAAAGAAAATTAAAGTTCTGGAATGGCCCAGTGAGAGACCAGACATAAATCCAATAGAAAATCTGTGGGGTGACCTGAAGAGCATTGTGCACAAGAGATGCCCTCGCAATCTGACAGATTTGTAGCACTTTTGCAAGGAAAAGTGGGCAAATATTGCCAAGTCAAGATGTGCCATACTGATAGACTCCTACCCAAGAAGGACTGAATGCTGTAATTAAATCAAAAGGTGCTTCACCAAAGTATTAGTTTAAGGGTATGCACACTTATGCAACCAGCTTATTGTACGTTTTTTATTTTTTATATTTTTCCCCTAACAGATTTGTTTTTCAATTGAATTGTACAGGTTATAGGTCACATTAAAGGTGGGAAAAGTTTTGAAATGATTTATTGTGGTCTCATTTTTTTATATCACAAAAACCTGGCATTTTAACAGGGGTGTGTAAACTTTTTATATTCACTGTAGATAGGTTTAAAAGACCCAGTTTATACAAGCCCGCCATTGCACCCAACAATAATGCTCTAAGAAAAACTCTGTGAAAATGACATTAGAAAATTGTTAAATAACAGGGAACTCAGACACAAAACCAACAACAGTGAGGATGAAATGAGATTACTGAAAGACATTTGTAACAATAAACAAGTGAGATGTATGAAACCTGATAAGGGAGGGAGGCTGGTTATAAAGGGCACTACAGATTATAATTCAAGAATGGAATGTTTGTTATTTTTTGATAATTATGATAATTATGAGAAGGTATCGAAATCAAATCAATATAGCCTACTCAAAAATAGATAATGTGATCTACGACCTACTCATGTAGGGGAATATCACTGAAATGCAGTACAATTTTTTTAAGTACTGAGTTCCTACATATTCCAACTACTTTCAGAATTCCAAAAATTCACAAAGACATTCGTGACCCTCCAATAGTTGATGTCAAAAACCTATGGGATGGCCAGGTACACAAACTTAAAGCTAAAAGACACACTCAAGAATGTGAACTGTATTTACAAGGACTCATGGGATTTTTTAAGTAAAATCCATAAGGAGTTGTAAGCTGAACACCTTATATTAGCAACAACTGACATAAGAGACCTATTTTAGCTATACCCCATGAATGTGGCATTGAATGGTTTACACAATATTTGAGACAACAAAGTCAATTTGATAATACAATGATTAAGGTCCTAAGTTCCCCTAATGGAGATGGTGTTTGACAATAATTTTATTTGGTTTGAAAGGACCACTTCCAAACAAAAAATGGGGTGGCAATGGAGGCATTCTGTGCCCTCATATTCCACAATATTGTCTTAGCATATTTGGGAGGACCACTAAATTTTTTAAATCAGGGTTCGATTATGGCTGGGCATTTTTTGGATGACATAGGCATCTTCTGGAGGGATTCTTTCAATTATATAAATACTACTACTGAATTCCTAATATTTACTTTGAATACATCTACTGACATTATTTGTTATTTGGATGTTGAACTGAAAGTGGACTATTCTAACAAAGGCTTTGCTCTAACTTACACAGAAGATCTAGTTACCAATTCCTTACTACTTTTTGCCAGAAGCCACCCCTTACATCAAAAGAAAGCCCTAGTTAAGGGGCAACTAGTCAGAATAGCAAGAATGATGGTGTCTGGTCTGGGTTTATTTTATCAGGAGTGAGAAAAATCATGTGTAATATCTTTACTCAAATCTAAATATTCCTTATCATGACCTCTGCTGACAAACATATTTATGAGGTCAAATTCACTTCTGACCATACCATCATTGGTGGTCATTCAGCTAGTGCGAATATATTGTCCCTTAAGTATATTTTTCTTAGCGTGTAAAGGATGATTACTTTTATAGTGTTAATATCCATTCGTAAATGTCTCCTTTATATATATCCCACTTTCAAATTGTTTTGCTTCATTATCCCATGTTTAACAAACATCCAAAAAATTAACTGTGTGGCCTACATCCCCTTTGACCAACTTAATATACCTAGATTTTTCATTTAACCTATAAATGAACAAATCTACTTCTACTTCTGTTCCTTCCAAAATAAAGAACAGATCATCCACAAATCTCACATAATAATGTATAGCAAACTCATGTTTCAGTTCAAGTAGTATCATATTTTCCCACCATGCCATTACAATGTTGACATATGATGGTGCAGCTGGTGACCCCATTGCCACCCCTTTTAACTGTCTATAGAATTCCCCATTAAACAAAAAGAAGTTCTTGTTCAGCAACTCATCAATCATGCCACACAAAAAATTAACTTCCTGATTAGTCAATGAATTTTCCTGTAACAAAACTCTTTTTACTGCTGCAACCACTTCCTCATGGGGAATACATGTGAGCAATGGAACTGCATCTAGTGTAACAATAATGTGTTTGCTGCTATCTAACTTAAAAACTTGAGAAAGTTCCTGATTTTATCCAAAAAATCCCACAAGTCTTTCACGTACGTGGGTAACCCTTGCACAATGGGATTTAAAAAGCAGTCAACCACTAAAGCCATCCTTTCTACAGGTTGTTGCATTGTTGGGTGCAGAAAATACCGGTCTAAATGGTGGATTTCTCTTATTTTTATGAATTTTGGGGATACCAAATAGAACCCCCACTTTAGGTTTCTTGATTAAACAAAAATTGCACATACTGAAATCCATCTCCTCATTCATTAATGCATCATATAAAAAAGTGTAACTACGTCTGTAACTATCAAAAATATCTTACTGTCACTTTTAGATATTCATTGTCATTTTCTAACAATTTCACCCTTTCTGTTTTTATATTGCTCATTAGTCATAACTATATTCACTCCTTTATCACTTTTCAAAAACCTTAGTTCTTTATTACACTTTAGCTCATTCAGAGCCTTCCTTTTTTCCTTAGTTATCATATAATTTCTTGTTATTATTATGACCTAATACAGCTTTTAATTTGTTTAAAGAAACATCTTCAAAAACCCCAATAGTATGTTGCAATATAGGAGTGAAACAAGAGGGTTTAACATATTTGACATCATTTTTCTTCACATGTTTTAACAAATATTCTAGATTCAATTTACGAGTAAACTTTTTCAAGTCGAAAACAGTCCTGGAAAGCTCCGCTTTTCTCGTAGGAACAAAATTAAGACCATAGCTCAAAACTTTACAATGTTCCTTAGACAAAACTGTTTTTGTTAGATTAATAATACTAAACTCTTCATAGTTGTACCTTATAACTCTTCTGTTGACGAGTCCAAGGCTGTCTGTCCACTCGTTTTCAACAATCTCGTTTTTTATGGTTTTGTTATCCTCTTCATTAAAAAAACCTTAGGTCTCACCCCACTTTCATTTCTCACCAAACTAGAACTGGAACTGTTGCTTTCAGACTCGTCTGTTGTTTCCATTTCTCCTTCGACCACCACCAAATCATTTCCTGTCGACATGGGGGGGGGTTATTTGTAGCTTCTGTTCTAAAGAATTTTGTCATCACTGCCAAAGCCTTTGATTGGTTGTTCGACTTGTCCCTCACAGCACTCGCCCAAGTCTTTGCAAAGGTAGCCCTTGAATTACTGCCCTAATACACTGATGTTTTTTGTCTTTATTATTAACAGCAGGATCAAAAAACTCAAAAGCAGTGTTTTCATAAGCAGTCACATCCCTCAACAACTTATTGTGCTTATCTGTAATGACCTCATTTTCATATTTCTCTACATCCTTCAAAGCTTGTTCGTACATAGCTTCACATTCAAATTCCGTAGATAAAGAAACCACCTCCTTATCTAACACCAAAATCTCTTCCTTTAGGAAACCCATTTTTTTATTACTGTTGTCTATCAATAAATTTACCAGTTTTAACCCTGCATTGTTAAAAAATGTGGTGAACTCATTGAAAAATGGGTCAGTTGCAGTAATCCCACTGGGGCACTTAAAAAATGTCAGCCCCTTTGGTGCAACTGCCAACTCAATACATCTCTCGAAATATTTGTTTTCTAAATCAAGACACCTATATTTCTTCAAAAGTTTACAAAGTTTATCACATTTATTGCAATATTCCTCAGTTCTAATTTTAGTAGATTTATAATCTGCTCTCACAAAACGGTCATGCCTGTTTTCAAGTACAGAATGTATGTCATTACATTGAATCTGTCCATGCTTATTTTCACCTGTTATCCCAGCCTCTGCGACTGGTATACGGGTTGTCATATCAATCACAGTGGCTTCATCCGAACTAAGTGGTGCATCATTTTCCTCCCCTCTTTTGGACCTCCAAAGTCTTTTGAACACCAGGGAGGCAAGTAAAATCTGTAATAAGCCAGTATCACTCACTGACGGTGTAGGATGCACAGTTAAATCCAACAAAGGATCCATCACCTCTGCCATCGGGTTCACGTAGTAGAAAACACCAAAAAAATAAAAATACATGTAACCAGTATCCACAGGACCACAAAACTTAAAAATACAGGTTCCCGATTGTCAGTGAAGGCCCCAAAATAAAACAGCATAATATTTAGCATACAAAACGTTTATTCAATGCTTTTATCTGAAAATACGTCATCAGAAAACTGAAACACTTAATACAACAAAATCCCTCTTTTTATACCTCCCTTAATTACAAAACAAGACAATAAAACAATTAACCAATGAAAATGTTTAAAAACACAGTACCCACAAGTCACTTTTTTATCTGTAACATTCTATATTTTAAGAAACATTTAATGTTAATAGACTCATTCAACCCAGGTGGCTTCTCTGCTTCCAATTTTATTTGCCATAATGCTTCTCTCTGTTCAAGATAATTTTTAAAATCCCCACCTTTTTGGTCTAAAACTCCCACTTCCAATATAGAAAATACATTTTTAATACTTTTTACAATCTAATGTGTGTTTAAAAAGTGCGTTTTTTGAATCCTTTGTTTTAATACTGTACATATGCTCCCTAATACTTTCCATGAGGGTATGTGTCATTCCTACATAGAAGGCATCACACCCAGTGCATATACTGATGTAAACCACTCTTTTACTTCTACAAGTTAAATATCCAGGGACTTTAAAAGTTTGATTAACATGATTCAGCATGACATACGGTCCCTCTAAAATATATGTACAAAAATTACAGTGCCCACATTTAAACATTCCCAATGTTTTGTTAATATGTGCAGCCTCCCCTGAATGTCTAGTACTATTTTTTGTAATAATTTCTTTACATAAAAGAATTCCGATAAACAAATTTAAGGTTTATCATCAATTATCCTAACTAAATCACCATTTCCTTCCAAAATCTTCCAGTTTCGCTGTACAATATTTTTAATTAAAGCAAAGTGCCTTGCAAAGGTAAGGGAAAACAGCTCTTGCACTTTACAAAAAAGCACCTAAAAAGGCATGTCCAAGGGTCAGCTTCTGATGATTCTTCCTGTCCACCTGGTTTATCTGGGCATTTTGGGGCAATGCAGCAACTGCCTCATGTACACAGAGGACCCTCTCCACCTACCACGCAACACTTCAACCCGCAAGAGATGCACTTGCATAGCCAAAATGGAAGCAAAGCTCTCTCCAGCCAAGATTGTGCTAGACAGTCAAGAGGAGAAGGCTAACACCTGCACTACACCTCAAGCAACACATAGCCCTTCAAAACCCACACCATCAACACCAAACATAGCAACAGTAAACCCACATATGCGGAGGCCACTAACATTAACCTACCCAAGCAGCGAAGACCTCTGAAGCTGAAATGCAAACACCAATCACAACCAAAGTGACATATAGCTCACAACACCAGTGTGCCACCCAACAACAGCCCCTAAAGCAAAACAACGTACCCAACACTTTAGTCATAGGTGACACTACAGTCAGGCACACTGATGTTCCACTCACCAGGCTGAGCAAGGAGAAAATTACAGTCAGTTGACTGCCGGGTGCCAGGATCCACCACATAACGCATGCACTCAAGTCAAACAAATACAACTCTGTCATTGTCCATGTTGGAGTGAATGACTTGAGATGCAACTCCCTGGACTACATGAAAAGAGACATGGAAGAGCTTTTGGATCATGTGGCCCAGGCAGGTATGACCCTAGCCCTGAGCAGCATCCTGCCTTCGCCCAGAATGATACCACAGTACAAGGACAAAATGATTGACCTCAACAATTGGCTAAGCTTCTGGTGTCATTCAAAGGGGATTCAGTACCTGCCTGGGATGACATGATTGACAAACTACAATGCTTTGCCAGAGATGGTCTGTACCTGTAGCCCCTGGGATTCAGGTTACTGGCTAAAACTCTTGCCACCCCTATAGTGCTTTTTTTAGGCAAGGTTCAAAGGACAAAACCACCACTGTAACAGATACAAGCATGCAAAATCTGAAGGTAATGCTACTCAATGCTAGAAGTCTAAACCTCAAAATGCACTCTCTCGAGGCACTTCTAAAATGGAGAACATCGATATCTGTGCAGTAACTTGAGACTTGGTTCAAGGTTCCAGAGAGCACCCCTGCAATACCAGGCTACAACTCTTACCACACTTTTCAGCCACCAAACCAAGACCGAAACACTAAAGGTGGAGGAGTGTCCATATTCACCAAGGATATTCACACCTCCAGGCTAGTTGCCCAACACAATCCATCTGAAATTCTCCAGCTGCAACTAACACTAGGTAAGACTGCAGCCAAATTGTAGCTTGCTACAGATCCCCCACCATGCCCCAAGATTCTAACTACACCTTTCTAAACATATTGGAAAATATTAAGATACAACCAAACACCCTAATACTGAGTGATTTCAACTACCCTGCCATTAACTGGGAAAACTACTCAGGTACTAACACCTTTTCCCAACGGTTCTTGGATGTCACAAATTCCAACGCCCTGGATCAACTAATCCATAGTCCCACCAGGGGCTCCAATATCCTAGACCTGGTCATTACCAACATGGGAGATAGATGCTCCACACCAGTGATCACCCCCTCATTGGTCATATCTGACCATAAGCAAATCACCCTTGACATCTACATCCCACCCCCACCCCCCAGTAAGGAAACCTCCGTAAAAAACTTCTTCAAAGCCAACTTCCTGCTACTCAAGTCAGAAGTAACAAACTTCATGACACCCATGCAGACAGGAGCTGAAAGTTCGACTGCTGAATCCTACACTAAGGCACTGTCTGAGCATATCCACTCGTGCATGAATCCTGCCATCCCAAACAGAACCAAGACGCGCTCCTCCAAAAAAAGGAAGCCGATCTAGTGTTCCCCTGACATAAACTATACAACAGAAGGAAGAAACTGTTGCAGAAAAGAGGAAAATCTCAGGATGCAAAAAACTCCCTTACTAGCCTCAGTAAGAAACTGAGATCCCTCATAAAATCCTCCAAAACTAATTACGAAAATAAAATTGGCAAAGATTCCAAAGACAACCACAAGTCATTTTATAGCTATATCAAGAATCTAACTGGCAAAGCTCAGATCTGCTCCGAGCTACAACAGAATGGCATTAAATACACTGAGCCCAAGGATATTGCCAATATCCTGGCAGATCGATTCAATGCCAACTTCACCCCCTATAGGGCCCATCTCAATACAAAAGGATTGCCAAATTCCGGTATCACAGCCACACAGGTAGAAACCACACTCTCAAAAGCTAAGAATACAGCATCCATGGGACCAGACAACATCCCGGGCTGTGTACTACATAAACTACAAAATGAACTGGCACCTCACCTAAGTGTCATGTTTAATCATAGCCTCACCTCAGGCTTTGTGCCCACTGAGTGGCGCACAGCTACAGTTATCCTACTCCACAAGGGGGGATCCACCTTGGATCCCAGGAACTACCATCCCATCAGTCTGACGAGCCTGATCTGCAAGGGCATGGAATGCATTATCATGGAACTTATAAACAAAGACATTGGCAACCTTCAAATACTGGTCCCCACCCAGTTTGGGTTTGTGAAGGGTTAATCTTGTCTCCTGAACCTGACTGACTTCTTCAAATCAGTCTCCAGAGCTGTGGATGAGGGTAAGGCCGTCCACACAGCCTATCTGGACCTCGCCAAGGCCTTTGACACCACCCCCCACTCTGGAATCATAGATAAACTCACTAAGCTTGGCATAAATCCCTACATCACTCGACGGGTTGCCAACTGGCTTACTGTCAGTACCCAGACTGTAAAAGTAGCTGAGTCCAAATCCAGCTCCAGACAAATGACAAGTGGAGTACCTCAGGGTTCAGTCCTGGGACCGCTCTTGTTTGGCATCTACTTCTCTGATGTACAGGCCAACACTGAGGGACACTGGCTAACAACGTTCACAAAAGACTGCAAATGGCAAACTAGGAGCCATTATTGAATCCCCAAATGATGTGGATATTCTATAAAAGGGGCTTACAGAAACAGATGCTTGGTGCCAGAGCCATGGAGTCAAGCTTAATGCTAAGAAATGTATAGTTATCCCCTTTGGGAAAAAACATGTACCCATGAATTACCACACAGGTGGCAGTACACTAAACACTGAATGTGTGATGAGAGACTTGGGGACACAGGTGGACAGCGATCTCTCTTTTGATAACCACATCACCATAACAGTCAGGAAATCCTTCTATGTGGCACACCTCATCACTAAGGGCTTTTCATCCAGAAAAAAGGAGTTCATTGTCCCACTGTACTCATCACTCATTCGACCCATTATAGAGTACAATGCCCCATGTACCTCACAAGACATCTGCAACAACTGGAAAGGCCGCAGAAATAACTCACTAAAAGAATCAAGGCAAAAAGCAGATGCCCTATGCTGACCGTCTAAAAAACTCCAGCTATACTCTGTGGCATATTGTCTACTCAGAAGCGATTTCTGCTTAACATACAAAGCCATGTCAAACCCTGAGCTGTTGGACATGCTCCACTTAAAGAAATCCCAATACCTCAGAGCCACACGCTCCAGGGATCTAAACACTGTCATCATAATAAACACAACATGCTGGAGGAATTGGTTCCTGACCCAGAGACTCCCCATACTCTGGAATAGACTGCCCATGCATGTCAAGCAGAGTGCCTCCTTGGCCCTCTTCAAAATGAACCATGACAATTGGATGGAAGATAGGAAATTCACCCCAGCGATCACATCAGTTGCCCTGCTAGACAGGGGTCCAGGGAATTAAATATTGTGGGAAGAAATATACAGGGAATTGTTATGGCTAGGCTTGTACAGGCCCTAGGGCCGATAGCCTAGTACCAACCTATGAGCCTAAGCACTGTCCATCGTCCATTTTTGTAGATATATTTTAGATGGACCATATGTCATGCTGAATCATGTTAATCAAACTTTTAAAGTCCCTGGATATTGAACTTGTAGAAGTAAAGGGGTGTTTTAAGTCAGTATATGAAGTGGGTGTGATGCCTTCTATGTAGGAATGACTACACGTACCCTCATGGAACATATTAGGGAGCATATGTACAGTATTAAAACAAAGGATTCAAAAAATGCACTTTTTAAGCACACTTTAGATTGTAAAAAGTATAAAAAATGTATTTTCTATATTGGAAGTGGGAGTTTTAGACCAAAGAGGTAGGGATTTTAAAAATTATCTTGAACAGAGAGAAGAATTATGGCAAATAAAACTGGAAGCAGAGAAGCCATCTGGGTTGAATTAATCTATTAACATTAAATGTTTCTTAAAATATAGAAAGTTACAGATAAAGTGACTTGCGGGTACTGTGTTTTTAAACATTTTTATTGGTTAAGTGTTTTATTGTCTTATTTTGTAATTAAGGGAGGTATAAAAAGAGGGATTTTATTGTATTAACTGTTTCAGTTTTCTGATGAAGTCTTTTTCAGATGAAAGCATTGAATAAACCTTTTGTATGGTAAAGATTGTGCTGTTGTACTATGAGGCCTTCATTGACCATCAGGAGCTTGTATTTTTGAGTTTTTTAGTGCTGTGGATACTGGTTACACGTATTTTTGTTTTTTAAGATAAAGAAAAAAAAAGTTTCTATCGGTCCCTTTTGGGTCTCAGAGAAGGTTTGATAGCCACTGAGGCAAACTTTGGCCAGGATTATAGTAGAAGCTGCATAACAACTTTCAACAGAGACACGGGGGGGTATAAGAAACATTATTAAAAACATTTGGAATGTGTTTGAAATTTGTGGTATGGACATGAAGAAGGTTGAGACGATACCCCCCCTTTATTTTAGAAGAGACTTAAGTATAAAACAATTACTTGGAAAAAGGTTTCCAACCCCCAAAAATTATCGGATACCAGCATGGAATGTTAGAATTTGGGAGATGCTCCCTGTACCCATATATACTAGAATAGATAGCTTCATGTTGAAAGCATACGGCAAAACAACATGCCCAAAGAGATGCAACTATAGCACCAAAAAACAATTGTATATGCTGCAGTATGTAAAAAAATTAATTTGTTCTACATGGTAAAACAGAGACAGCCTTAAAAGATGCAGTATATGAGCACATAAGGGTCATAAAAAAGCAAGACCTTAAAAACGCTTTGTGGAAACACATACAAAAACATGCTGGACATGAATATGTCTTTTTCAAAACAGATGTACTTGACTTTGACTTGAGGGGAGGACCATGGAAGATCTGACTGAAGTGTAAAAAATAAGAACAAATGCCACTGGTCCTTTTAGCATGATACTTTATCCCTCTCTTGTTGGTTGAAAATGAGGGCAATGTACAGTTAATAAAATGTATTTACAAATATTTCAAAAGTATAATTTTCTAATGTATTTTTAGATACATTTTTAAGATGTTTGTATACACTTTTTACACTTTAACACGGTCTCCTAAATTGGAGATATAATTAGTTGCTAGAGAACTGTAATTAAATGAATTAATCGGGTGGGTACTTGATTGGGTTTGCTATATAGCTTAGACATTTTCTTTTAACTGTTACTCTGAGGAAGTCCCATTTTATACTCAGGGATGAAAGTGCTTAGTGTTGGAAGTGTCTGAATAAACTTCATGGATTTTACTACTTTGCAATGTGTTTTGTTGTTACTATATCTTGTTCAGGTGTGGAATAGGTCGAGGGTTGTTTATATTTTCTTCCAGTATTTGGTCTGGATCCTGCTGCATTTTTTCTTAGTTTGGAGTGTTTGTGTTTCTTTTTGGATAAAGAGGAGTGACAGAAAAAAAACTACCTAGAATAATTGGTAAAAGTTAAAAAGGCTGCAGGAGATGGGAAAGATTATAGACCAAAAAAGAAGAAGATTTGCAGAGTGCTAAGAGGAAAGTCAGTGTTTGGATAATATGCATGAGTTTAGGAAAGTAGTAGTTAAACAGTTATTTTATGACAATAATCCCACAGTACTGAAAACCTAAGCTCAGAGAGACAGACAAGAAAAAGTAGGAAAAGCAGTGGTAAAACTCAGGGACTTAATCTCAAAAAGGTTAACTAGAAATCTTGAAGAGATAATACAGATATTGTAGCAATGTTATGAATGCTTATACAGGGCAAAGAAATGAAATCAAGAAGAGCTAAGTCTGGAAGCATTTGTGAAATATATTTCACAAGGGATAATTGGCTAGGCTTAAAATGGTTCGCAAGGGCAGTTAGCTTAGTACTAATCTATGAACCTATGAATCTATGAACCTATTTACATATTCTAAAGTTTGGGGAGGGAGATGCTCAACAATTAACAGTCAGAAGGGATAAAGGAAGAATAAGAACTGTTATATATAATCAAGCATTAGGTAAAATGTCAGGAAGAGACAGAATTCCTGAAGAAATATGAAAGTTAGGAGGAAAGGGACTTTTAAAAGCCAGTATTGCATTAGAGAGAGATGGGGATCAGCTGATCGTGCCAACACTTTGCATCTGGGGCAGTTGTCCCTCTCGCCCTGCCATAGCTACACTACCAGTTGAAAATTCTGAAAGCATTGTTTAAACATCTTCAGGAGGAGGAAGGAAGGACGGATAAATGCATTGTGTTAGAAGAGAGCTGTGGTAATATTAGCAAAGGAGAGCAAGTAACCTACTTGCATCATAAGGACCAATGTTGACTGTAAATCATGACTACAAAGTCATTACGTCTATTACCTCAGAGAATGGCAAAAAGAAGGTTATCAAAAGTTGACAGATATGGATCACTGTAGTTTTGTGGGAGAGAGACAAACACTTGAAAATATTAACAGAACAATGATGATTCAGATGGAATCAGAATAAAAAACGTGCTTACTACTGATTAGCTTGGATCCAGAAAAAAACGTCTGATAGAGTTTGCTGGGAATTCTTAAACAGGGCAAAGTTAGCAATTATATTTCCAAACAGTATAATACAGTACAGTTAGTAAGGAGAATATATGATGGACTGGAGGCAAAAATTAAGGTAGGAGGAGACCTTTCTGCTAGTCTCAATTTGAAAAGGGATACCAAGCAGGGATGTCCTCTTTTCTCTCCCACAGTTGTGATATAGTTGGAAATTTTACATAAAACATAAGGGATTCCCAAATCCAGGGACATTACTAATGTGGTAGTCAAGAAAAACTAGCCATGTGTGTGAGTGATATTATCTTTTATTTCATAAGCTGTGAAATATTTTAAGACAGTTTCAAGTATTTTGAGATATAAACTAAGTGAAGATAAAACAAAGGCCAATATGGCAAATCAAGTGCTTCCCATGTACTACTTCACCAACATCCATATTTATGGGAACATAAAAAGCTGAAGTACTTAAGTGTCTGGATTAAAAAATGACTTTGTTGCATCAACTAAGGGTATGTAGGGAGAAACCAAGGAGAAGATTATTAAAACAATAAAAGTTTGGAAACTAATGGCAATGAACACAGACAGTAAGACACAGGCACTGAAAATGTTTTAGTTCCTTTGGTCCTATACATAAACATTCATGGTTTATCGGGCAAAGGAAAAGCTATGGGTGGCAATGAATAAAGAGAAGAAATAATATATATGGGAAGGTAAAAGAGCAAGACTAAAGTGGGATAAACTGATTCTTCCTGTAGAACAAGGTGAATTATCATCACCTGATCTGAATGAAACCTTAAAATCTATGCAGGTAAGACTGATACATATTATACAAGCAGAGGGATATAGCCCAAAGTGGAAAAGATAACAGAACAAGGTGGAAGTATGAAGAATAGAGCCATTACAGTTTTGGGTGCAAGCCCTGAAGGAGAATAGTAATAATAATATGGGTTATTATATTTATAAATTGGTAAACAACATTCCAAAGTATAAACCAGTGAAGGAGTGGAGACATGAGATATTGCTAATACGAACACGTTCCATTAAGACTACAGAAAATAGACAAGATCTGGCAGGAGGTAACTGGAGGACATTAACAGAAGAATCATACTACTGAGGGCAAATAATTTATATAGGAAAAATGACAGTATGGGATGAAACAAAGCTGTTTTTTGACCAGTGGGTCAGAGAGTGCCATCTGTATCAAAGATTGTTTTCAGAAGACAGACAGAGGTTGGGGGGGCACTGAATGGAAATGTAGCAATGCGTTTAGTGAAACAAAGAACATAAGGCAATATCAAGAAAAAGATACTTTGTAAAGCATATAGAAATACTGCTTAATAACTAAAATAATCAATGAAAAAAAATTTGAAAAGATTGGGAAGAAAAATTACAAAGACAAATTACAAAAGAATAATGGTGAAATTTGCAAGGCCACTGGGCATGCTATGAAGTCAAGAAGACTTAGGATATTTGAATGGAAATGTCCACTCAGGCGCTTTTACACTCCAGAAGATATCAGAGGATTTTTCCTCAGGAAGAGTACAGCTGCTGGAGATGTGAAAGGATAAACAGCAGAAAACTGGAACACATTTTCTAGAAAAATAAGGAGTTTACTTAGTTTAAGAACTCCTTGCATAACGTCCTGCACAATTGTTGGGGAAATGTACAGTTGTACAAGTAAATTTACCATAATAGTACATGTCTGAATGATTACTGCAGCAGTGATTATAAAGATATCAAGGAGATGCTTCTTCTGAGTTGAAATTTAAATTTCGAAATGCTGAGGCATTTAAGGCCTTATTAAGTTTAATGTGATTAGCATAAAAAAAAAGCAATTATGCAACACTGGATATCTAAAATTAAACTAGCAATAAATGAAGTACGGAATATAGTAAAGGAAATAAAAGTCTTAAAGATGGGATCACTACATGATGAAGAAAGTAAATTTTATAAAAACAAACGAGGTCTTTGGGAGCAGCATATATAAAATAATGTTCAAATAAGTCAGGTCAGTAGGAACTGGAAAACAATACGAGCATGTTGTACTGTGTGTGAGCAAATAACAGAACTGCGATGGAGCTTGTATGTTTAATGCATGTACATGCTGATAGAAAAAGTTACTGGGATTGCACACATTAGTAACAATGAAAAGAGAACAATCCCAATCTGCAAATCAATGTGATGACTAAATCAAGTTATTAAAAAAGGGGGGAAACGATCAGGAAACAGTCAACTAAGTCAAAAGTATAATTCAAAACCACAAATACAGCTCATGTACATAATCCATTCTCGATAGATTCATAAGGCTGTCTTTTTAAGTCTAGTCATGCATCCCAAATCTCTGACAAGTTCTAATACCACTTGTCGCTTTCGTTTTGGTACATGAATAAATGAGTTTTCGTGGGTTCTGTTTAAGCAGTGCTGCGGTAGCGTTGTCGCCTCACAGTAAGACGCTGTCCGGTTCAATTCTCAGCTACAGCGTCTTCTGCGTGGAGACATGCGTGAATGAGCGTACCTTTGCTGAAGGTTGTGCGTCAGGCCTGGCAAGCCGCTACGTAAAAATCAACTGCCAATCATTAGCGGACCGGAGTTCCACTGTGGCGATCCCTAACCAGGAAAAGCCGGAAGACGCAAACAAACAATTCTATACAAACACATTACTGTAAAGTTTATTTGACTATGACTAAGTAACTTGTATACAAACTAATTGCTGTGATCATACATGCTTCTTCAAAATGGCAATAGGGATTGCAAGTGTCTGGTATTTATACATGCACGCACAGCCTCGCATGCTTCTTAAAGACATAGCGCACACGCTACACTCTGATCTACACCACTGGCAGTGTAAGCAGGGGCTCGGGAAATGAAACATTTACTAGCAGGGGCCTGGGAGATGAATCATTTATACTGGTCAAATGGCTCTGGATTCCTAAAGAAAAAGATTTCTGCTTGTTTTTACTATATTCAATTTAGCCAACTTATCTACTCTGATATCCTGCTTTAATGAGCAATAAACAATCGAGCACGGTTAAATACTGGCACTTACACAAGTCTGTTAAGTCTTGTTTTGCATTATTTGGTTAAGTTCAGTAGTAAGCTAGGAATAAAGACTTCCATTACATTTGTACTTTATATATGGAATAAACCATTTTGTACAGCGAGAAGTGCATTTCTATAGCAAATAAGTACAGCAATAGGTCAGAAAAGGAGTAAGAAAATGAGTGCAGATGAGAAGATGCATAACAATGTTTTACTTGTTTAGAGGGAAGGAAGGCTTTACAGTTATGAATAACAAAAACAACTTCTGGATGCTAGAAAAAAAAAAATATATATATATATATATATATATATATATATATATATATATCTACTGAGCCACTGGACAATGATTACCAACACAATCAGGTAGAATTTGGAGTGAGAAGCACTACTTAGGGCTGCTAGTAGAAACAAAGTCCAAAACTGTGTCACTGCAGTCGATGTTAAATAAGGAGATGAACTAAGTAATAGGACCAGGTACAAGTTGATACATAAGGCTAAGAATACTTTACTGATGGGCTTGATAGCAAGGAGACTGATTATACATTAGGGCCCAGGGTGAATCAAAGAGATGGAGAAACGGGAGTGTTTTCTTAGCCAGAAACACTGCCTCATCCTATTTTAGGATCAGGATAGTCATTTCTGAAAATACTGCACAGACTAGAGAGTGGGAAGAAAATTACAGGATTTTAGTCAACATTCGTTAACTAAGTCACAGTCATCTTGTATTAGCAAGGTTCCTAAAAGTTAAAATGTATTATTACTACTACTTCCATTGAGATATGAAGCATTAAGAAACTGCAGGGCTAATCTGAGTTTGTAAGGGAAATAGAGAAATAGGCCTGTGGTAGGTTCTGTGTCACCAGACTGAATGAGTTGTTACCAGGAATAAGGGTGCAGTATAAATGAGCTAACAAGAAAGTCTCTCTCTCTTAGTCTAGATACTTGGCATGAAACATTATGAGCTGGTGAGGATTAGAAAGGAGGAAAACACATTACTTAGTGCTACTCAGGTAAGAAAATATAATTTTAAAGTGACTGTACCATTACAGTATTCCTGCACAGATTAACTATGAAAAAAGAAGCTGCTTACAGAATAAATGGGATGGAAAAGTAGTGTTTGAGTTACATTAAGTATTATTCCATCATGAATTAAATTGTTTACTGTGGTTGATAAGGTATATAAAAATGAGAAAGACTTAAAATTAAGGATGAGTTTAAAGCATTCTAAAAAAATTTGTCAGTATAAGGAGAAGACGTTCTGAAAAAACATGTCCAACTGGTGTATGCTTGTCCAAACACTTGTCAAAACTGTAATGATCACAATGCTTCCTTACTACGAATATCAAGGATCTAAATCAATAAAAATTATGTGAACCACCTCAAAACCTTGTCCCTCTTTTCAATGTCATACTGGCTATTTAGAGGGGTCCTCAGCCTTGTATAGCCAGCCAAACTATCCTGTTATACCTTTTACACATTAGCAAGCCCAGTGGTAGTATACCCACAAGCTTCTGGAAAAATACTGAAAACCTTTGCAGCCAAGGAGTCACCAATAAGTGTCCGGTCACCTCAGGAATGGTGTATGTAGTAAACGAAAACCAGCAATCGCTTCGACGAATGAAATAAATGTATTGTGCAACAGAAAAAATAAAATCCGTAAACACAGAATGGTTGTTATACAACAGAATAAAATAAAAAAATACAAAAAATATATATAAATGAAATCCTTAAGAACAGAATGGTTAAGCGCTTTCACCCATCTGTGTGGGCTTCTTCAGAACACTGTGTTAGTAACAAAGACGCCTTAAATAACTTATTTGCGCCAAAAAACAGTTCAAACATTTAAAGCCATAAACGCACTAAAATATTACCATCATACAATGGTGCTAGAATACCGTGTCCCCCACCCCCCATCAAATGACAATTATTTAAGGCGTCTTTGTTACTAACACAGTTATTTAAGGAGTCTTTGTTACTAACACAGTGAATGTTATGGATGTTCACACATCTGTGCCATACCAATGCTGCAATTCTATTCATTCTATATGGGAAAGACATTTCCATAGCTCATCCCCATATATGGTAGGTGAGACCTTGTGATGATCTCAGATATTCTATCAGGAGATACCGTGGGAGATTACCACACAAAACTTCACCTTACCCCTGGTCGTCCAGTTTAGAATGTTTGAAGAAAGTGTGGACAAATGACCAGATGGCCCCCTCACAAATGGACTGGAATGATACTCAACTGAAAAAGACACTGAAGTGGAGACACACCTCTAGTGTAATGTGCTCTTACACACTCACAAAGATGTCTACCCATCTCTCATAGAAGACTACTCACACTTCACTCTACTGTCCAACATTTGTTTCATCTCCCACTAAAAAGTTTTTCTTCACCCTTATAAGGGTATCACAAAATGTCACATCATCCTCTGGGGACACAGAAAAACAGAGTTCCCTTCATCTGAATCATGCCCAAGTGGGGATGCCTTAAGCGTCATGTACACCAAGTCTTCCTCTTTGTATTCATCAGAATATAAATTAGCGCCTATGATATGACAGCTATACCTCTTGCACATCTGATCTGCTCAGGGAAAGTGAGTGTCAGAGATCTGCTTCAAATGCTATGCAAATGAAGGAAGAGTTCCTCTGCAAGCCATATGAAGTCCTGGATGAAATGTGAATGGGAACCAGACTCCGGAGAAAGGGGCACCTTTCTGGTCTCCTGTGCTCAGGAGATAGCACCATTCCAAAGTGTCAAAAAATGCCTGTCAAATTTCTGATGGTGAGTTCTCCAAGTATCCATGTTTATCGCCTCCATGTTATAAAGGGGTTAAAGACAGACAGGGTTGAGTTCCTCCTCTTGAGAGAGCACTGTAATATGAGAACAGTCCATTACTTTAAGGAAAGGTGAATGCAGAGCACCACTTTCTTGAAACACAGTCTAGGAGCATGTGTTAGCAATTACATGCATGTCTGCCTCCAAAGGGGTCAGACACAGGCTGGCAGATGTATGAGATGCCTCCTACCAGGTAATGGAAAACCATCTCACTGGCTGCAACATCCACAGCCCTATAAGATGCAGTTAAAATGATACTTTTCACCTCCAATGACTCTGGTGAAGGTCGCATCTTCCTCAGCTTACTTATGCCTGTGCTGTTTCCTATGGGTTTCTTTGGCGAGAGGCCTTCCTGGAAGACACAGCCCTCAGCCTTCCATCTCCAAAATGAGGAACACTAGCCCTCATAATGTGAAACAAATGGGCAAAATGTGGAAAAAATACTCATGGCTTACTAAGAACTTCAACCAGGAAGTTCACAGGATGGTTAAAATATGCTGTTTTACTTATAAAAAAAATCTTTTAATTAATTAATATGATTCATTCCTATTTACCATGAATATTCAGTTAAAAAAATTATAACAATGAAGGTGTGACAGACACTTTCAATGTGGAACTGCGAGGAACATGAACTTTTTAAGTCTCAAAATTAGGTATGTTCCTCGTAATGAGATACACCTGAGAGGTATGCCTGAAGAATATGAATGTTCAAATGTCTGTAATATGGCATCTAATTTCTTCAGCAACACTGCACTCTAAGAGTGGCTTTCCCTGCTCCTTAGAATGATCGCCTTTGTATGGGATTTAATGTCTGCAATCACAAAGGCTCCTTAGGCTTACACAAAGAAACTGCAATGCTTTCCTGGCAAATGTCACTGGAAAAAGAATTTGAATACAATAAAAAAGAAATATTGTAAATTATACAAAGTTTCAAAGAAATACCAAAGTCCACTGTCAAGTCAATCACTAGAGTGGTACCCCCCAAACCTGAGCTTCAGAACCAAAATAAAGACACTTCAAACTACAAATAACAGAATGCTATCAGCCATGGCTACTAAAATTATTCCACTTCAGCCCAATTAGCCACACTCCTGAGGTATCGATTGCACCCAGGGCAAAAGCCCCTTCATCCCATACTTAGTTTTGGTACTGCAGAGCTTCCCCAAAGGATACATCTTTCAAAAAGTCTCTACAGCAGCTCTGAGGTGTAAGCTAAGTATAAGCGACGGCAGATATATACATCAAGAAATGCAAAAAATCAACAAAAGTGGTGCATCTGGTGTCCTCTTTTTATGTAGGACAAGGGAACGTCAGAATGCACTTTTGCACAAACTTCTAGGAGTTGAGCCAGTTGGACAGGTGACAGATTACAGTTGACTCCCATACTTAACGCGTAGTACTGCAACGGCGACCATTACAAAGAACATCATTAGTAAAGAATTTCAACATCAGCCAATTCCATAGGTAAACTATAAAACGAATCTGCCTTTTTGAGAGCCACAAAAGCTGAAAATGATGCTTACGGGTTATAAAAATTGCATCCTTCAGGTCAAATTCCATAAGGGGGATAGTCTAAGGTTTCACATCCTTGTTTCCACAGGCAGTGGGCTAACTATGTTTTGGGGAGAAGATAACAAGCAAGCTCACAATGGACCACAGTAGCCTGTCTTTCTAAGTGAGGGATCATCTGGAAGAGAAATATGTGGAGGGGAGGTCTCAATACCTTTTCTGTCTAATATACAGGAACCCTAGATATACAAGTCCTTTCTTCCTTTGGAAAACTTAAAGGGGTGAGAGAAACTCACCTGATATACCGCTCAACTGTCCAGATTTTCAGAGAATGTCCAGATTTTTGTCTCATATTACTGGTCTGATCCTCATAAATGTTCTGGTTTTCTGGCAAATCAATGAGGATTAAAGCCACTAAACAACAACATACATTTGAGTTTCATATTTCATATCCTTCAGAAAACGCACGTTAACACAAACCCTGCTATTCAAACAATTTACTATGTTTACAAGAGTAATATTTAAAATCTGTCCCTATTTTGGGCCTCTGTCCCCCCCATTACTTTAGGCTTTGTCCACATTTCTTGTGCTAAGAGGTTAAGAGGCATGTCCCCTGCACATAGCTCCAGCAGGAAACAGCTCAGTATCACCTAACAGGTGAGACACTGAGGCAACAAGCAAACATGAAAGTGCTAGATGTCAAGATATGGGGTTCTGGCCTTTTTTCTTGCTTTGTTTGATTCTCTTTCTAACCAATGAACTTTACCTCCTGATTGCCCTACTGCTCATTTGTTCCTTGGGTTGGGAGGCAAGTAGATCAAATTGAGGCCACAATTAACCTCAAAGTAAAAAGGAACTTTTTTTATAAGGCCCTATATTCCGACATGCATGAATGCCAACATGCTCAGAATTAGTTGTGCAATGGGCATAAGAAAGGGCATGTCATTCACTTCTGCAAGTAATGTACCCTGCAAAACTGCCCTACTTCCCTTGAAACCAGCAATGATGTCATCTCTCTTCACCACAGAAACACTAACATGGATTGTCCATCTTCTCCTCACACTTTACCTGACTGAAAGAGAGGTGACTTAGCTTAAGCTGTGGCATTTCTCCCCCAATCCACCCCCTTGCCAGCTACAACACTAATCCAGCTCAGCTCTCTTGGGCTGCAGTCAGAGCTTTCTCTCCACGCTACATGAAGTGCAACCGTTTGGAGAAGCACATGCTAGAGGTATTGCCAGTAACCAACATCAAATCAGGAATGTATGGACCTAGTGGTATAGGAGAAGAAGTCTTCTCAACCACTGGCAACATGTCTTGTTCAATTTGAAGGAAAGCCACTTACATGCAGACCAAGCATAGCTATCCAACCCAAAGCAGAATATGTGATACTGGTATGGGTGTCAAAAGTCTTCTAGCACTAAATTCTGATATCTAACAGAACAAAAATATTTATATCATCTTAGGACATACATATATATATATATATATATATATATATATATATATATATATATATACATACACACACACACACACACACACATATATATATATATATATATATATGGGTCTCCTTTGGTTTATCAAAATAATAGAAATCCAAACCTGAAAATAACGAGGCCACTACATTGACATACTACAACACCGAAAGTACACTATACTGAAATGCACAACACCAAAATAATGACAATTAAAAAAAAAACAGAAACACAACACATTCTCCAACATTACTGCAGGGTGACAAGCCCCCTTGCACCCCTCACACACCCTGCAAACTATATATACCAACTCCGACATCGCACTACAGTGAGAAAAATGGGGTTTATATCAGTCCGTTGAAACGGCTGAATGTCGAATACCAGATGTTCAAACTGTAAAGTTCAAACACTGGTAATCGCAAAGCCGCGGCCCACCAAATTCTTTCCCAGGGAAAGAATTCAGTGGGCCATTTCTGTGGCTTCGCGAGTATCATGACTGTGGTGGGAAGTTATGGGTCAGTTTCAGGTAAGTGTGCGATTGTGTGGATGTTAGGGTTAGGGCGCAGGTGAGGTGGGTGTGCGATAGTGACGGACCTTAGGGTTAGGGTTAGGGTAAGTGGATAGGTAGTAGTGTATGTACAGTTTAGTGTAGGGTTAGATGTAGGATTTTGAGTGTATGTGAGTGGATTGATGCTGTTTTGGTGTGTTTGTGTTGCGTGTGTGTTTCTTGGAACAGCGATTTTTTTCCCTGGGAAAAAAATTGCTGTTTTAAGACTTCAATGCTTTTGCAGTTCGTGGTTTGAAGTTCGAACATATGGTGTTCGAACTTCAGACGTTTTGATGAACTGATATAGACCCAGAAAAACAGTATATTTCCTGTTCGTCACTGTACTGTGATCTGCAATTAGAATCTAGAAGTGCTAGACTAATCATTTACCATATTAAAAGATATCTGTCCAAGACAAGGACATCATTACCTCTTCCATACTGCAACCGTTGCTAATTACCAACAATTCCATCACCCCCCATGCTTTAGAAGGGGTACAGTGTATCAGAAGGTACATAAACATTGCAACCCGAACCTTCACGTTAAATATTTTGATTAAACAAATGTTGGTGAAGTACAACTTCGCAAAAATAGATTTTTGGTACAGTGGCCTCTACTTTCAGGTTTGGTGATCTGCAATTTCAATAAACCAAAGGAGACCCATATATATATATATATATATACACACACACACATATACACACACACACACACACTGATATGCAGTCATCAAAATATGTCTTCATTTCTGAAAGCAACAGTAACTTTTAAACAGCACATTAGCATTTTTCATACTATCAGCTCTAATGACCTTCTCGGCAGAAATGCTTGCAGCAATCCTATACCAGTTCACTTACAAATTTAACCACAAAGGTTCCAAACACGGCAAATACGATCTTTGCTTTGTTTTGTTGATTCTTTTATTCTAGAAAATACAAACAGGTAAGCGCTTTCACGGATAACAAACTCTGCTTTATCAGACCATGTTAAACACAATGTAACAAATGACTATTTAAATGTTACAGCAGCCAATCAAGTGCAAGTCTGAAAGGAAGGGAAAGGTCAGTGTGCTTAAATTACATACTGTAGTGCAAAATAGACTTGCTTTGTGCTGACAATTGAAAGCAGCTCACATCCCCAATGTTAAACACTATCAAACTACTGCAACCTTAAAAACACAGTACATATACATACATAAAAACAGATTAATATACAAATATGTAGCAGCATTTATAAAAAGCAGCAACTGATAATAAAATGTCTAAAAAATCCTGCTGATTCCTTGCTATAACAGCATGGACAATGATGAAAAACAAAGCAGTCGATCTACTGACAGAAGTGGTTAAACTAGTGTGGCTATTATATGGTACTAATAAAACTGCCTGATACTAAATTTAGAAGTTATGTACCTACCATAACGTTCCATGTTAGTTGTCTTCTCTCGCCTTCTTTCTTGCTGGATGGGTTCGGAGCCGATCCTCGGCTCGACTCGCACTTGCTTTAGCTCGAGAACTCCTTTTACCAGCTCGAGGCAACCCTATATCCCATGATGCAAGGCGGAACTACCTCAGATCTCGTTTGGCAGCTAACTTACCCTGCTAAAGGTTATCCTAACCAAAATAGGAACAAAGTTTCCTAAAAGAAGTCCTCATAACAAAGATCCAGAGGAAACAAACTAATAGGAACTCTTCAAGATCTGTCCAGGCCAGGCGGAAGGAGGGAGGGCAAGAAAGAAGGTGAGAGAAGACAACTAACATGGAACGTTATGGTAGGTACATAACTTCTAAATGTTAAGTTGTCAATCTCGCCTTCATTCTTGCTGGATGGGACTGCGTCCCTAGCACCTGTATCCCGGGTGGCTCAATGGAACAGACTCTTGAGAACTGTGGAACCAAAACTGGCCCTATCTCTGGAGGCCAAATCCAACTTGTAATGAGAAACAAAGGTATGAGGCGTGGCCCAAGTAGCTGCTGCACAAATGGTATCAATGGGAAGTCTATCCTGAAAAGCTGCAGAAGTGGATAGACTCCTGGTCGAGTGTGCTTTTGGCTTAGAAGGTAGTTGTTTGCCTCTGAGAGAGTACACATAGGAAATGGTGGAAGTCAACCATCTGGATAAGGTCACTTTAGAAACTGGAAGACCTAACCTGTTTTCTGCATAAGAGACAAACAATTGGTCCGATTTTCTGATTTGTTTAGTCCTATGCAAGTAGTACCTGAGCTGACGATGGACATCCAAAAATGCAATTTCTGTTCAGCTCTGTCAGAATAGTTAGGAAAAAGACTGGTAATTCTATAGATTGGTTAATATTGGTTTGAGATACAACCTTGGGGAGAAAGGAAGGGTTAGTTCTTAACGATACCCTGTCCTTATGAAAACCAAATAAGGTGACCGAATACAGAGAGCTTGAATCTCGAAACCCTTCTAGCAGAAGTGACAGCCAGTAAAATATAGTTTTCCATGTCAATAACTTCAAAGAACATGAAGCAGACAGTTCGAAAGGAGGTAGTATCAAGGATGCTAACATTAAGTTTAGATCCCATTGCGGAGGAGGATGCTTTATAGGTGGTTTTAGGAGAAAACTCCTCTCAAAAGGCCTTGCATAATCTATGAGACATGATGTTATTGTCATGCAAGCCAACATGATACTTGGAAATGGCAGCCAGTTGTACTTTGACTGTAGATGACGAGGATCCCGAATGAAAACCTCCGCTAGGAAATCTAAAACAGAATGTACGGGAGCAGTAAAAGGATCAATATTTCTGGAGTTTGCCCAAATCGAAAACCAAGCCACTTGCTAGCATATATAGTCCTAGTGGACGACTTTAAAGAAGACACTAAAATGTCTCTGACTGAGTCAGAAATCATTGGTAGCCTGGCTAGGGAAGGAAGTGGAGCAACCAAGCAGTGAGGTTGAGAGAATGAACGGCCCGGTGCTGCTGACCCGACTGGTGGATCAAAAGATCCGGAACTGGGTCCAGATGCCAGGGCTGCACCAGAAGGTGACGATGCAGAGACGGAAACCAAATCTGTCGTGGCCAAAAGGACGCATTGAGGATCAATTTGGCTCTCAAATCGATGGCATTCTGTATGCCTTGGGGCATCAATGGGAAAGGAGGAAAAGCATAAAAGTCCCGGCCAATCCTGGGTTAGAGATTCTCTCAGGGTTGGCCTGGAAGGAAATAGAGTGAAATAGTCTGGGCACTTGTTGTTTTGAGGGGTAGCGAAAAGATCGCAACAAGGAGTGCCCCACTTCAGAAAAATCTGATCCACTACAGATTGATTGAGAGACCACCGTGAGGCATCAGAATAGATCTGCTTAGCCTGTCCGCCAATAGGTTGGACCTGCCGGGATGTGCGTTGCTATCAGAAACCGCTGAGAAGAGATCGCCCATTGCCAAAGTCTGAGAGCTTCTCGACATAAGGGATAGGACCTGGTTCCGCCCTGTTTGTTGATGTACCAGACCACGGACATGTTGTCCGTCTGTACTGCAATAGTCCCCGTGGGAAGAAAGTCGTCGAGGGCTTGCAACGTTAAAAGCACTGCTCTCATCTCTAGGACATTTATGTGCAGATGGTATTCTATGGGTTGCCACGTCCCGTGGACCATCCTGCCCTGATAATGCCCCCACCAGATCAGGGAGGCATCCGTGGTGACTGTGGCAACTGGAGGAGGGAACAAAGGGTCGGCCCTGATGAAGAAGAGGGGAGGATATCCACCAGCCCAGATGAGCCCTGCAAGACTGTGTCACTAAGATCTCGTGTCTCATCGGAAGATCGTGATATGACCACTGTGTGAAAAGCATCCACTGTAGGAGACGCATGTGAAAGCGAGCCAGTGGTAGAAGAACAATGGCCGCAGCCATTAGACCTAGAACTTTCAGGACAAACCTGGCTTTGATCTTTTTGCTTTGTAACAGAAGCGAACAAATTTTTGGATGTCCAGAATTCTTTGATCTGTTAGTCTGGCTAACATTTTGACGGTATTTAACTCTGCGCCTATAAAGGTGATAGATTGGCAAGGCAGCAGAGAAGATTTTATGAAATTTACTGAAATTCCCAGATTCTTGCAAAGCTGTAGGGTGTAGTCTCTGGACTGAAGAAGCTGACACTTGGTGGTGGTGGAGAGGAGCCAGTCGTCCAAATAAGGAAACACCTGGAATCCTCGACGTCTCAGGTGAGCTGTGACCACTGCCATGCATTTGGTAAACACTCTGGGGGCTGAAGTGAGGCCAAAGGGCAGGGCTCTGAATTGGTAATGACTGGTCCCTAGCCGAAAGCGAAGAAACCTTCTGGAGCGCCTGTGAATCTTTATGTGATAGTACGCATCCTGAAGGTCTATAGAGCACATCCAGTTGTCCTTGCCCAGAAAGGGCAGAATGGACTGAAGCGTGACCATCCGAATCTTGCCTTTTGACAAATCTGTTCAGATTGCTGAGGTCTAATATTGGTCTCCACTCTCCCGTCCTTTTGGGGACCAAAAAGAATCTTGAGTAGACGCCGGATCCTACTTGGTCTGCCGGCACTGTCTGGACGGCTCTTTTTTCTAGGAGTTTTGAAACCTCCTGTTTTGCCAAATCCCTTTGACCGGGTGAGATGTCTGGAAGGGATTGTAGAGTCTGAGGAAACCTTACGAAGGGGATCATGTAACCCTCGGATATAATCGACTGTACCCACTTCTCTTGGGATAGGGATTGCCAGGCTACTGGGTACAGTGAAATCCTTCCCCGACTGCCTCCAAGGGTGGACAGTCGGGCAACACCTCAGGGATGCTGAAAGGGCTTCTCAGGAAGAGACTCCTTGTTGCCCTGGTTCTGAGGACCCCCCCTGCCTCTACGGCTGCGTCTATTATTGTTACCCCTCTGCCTCTGGGGTAAACTGACCATGTGTGTCCGGTGTAGCTCCTTGGGCTTTACGGAACCACATCTTCCCCTTTCTGACCCTTGGGATATGGTCTAGAAGGAGTGGAAAACTGGACTCCAACGGCAGAAAGAGTCTTACCGTCCTGCTCACACCTGGTCAAGGTATCCTTCACTTGAGGCCCGAACAAAGCCGAACCGTCAAAGGGGCATTAGTGAAGGATGCCTTAAAGGGTCATAAAATTACACAGCCGCATCCAGGCTTGGCGTCTAAGAGCAACTCCTGTGCCTGCGGCCCTGCTCGCTCCATCGGCTGCATAAGATATGAGCCGCATAGAGGAGTTAGATATGGAATTCAGGATAGCAAGCTGTGAGGCAATCTTTTCCTGAGCCCCAGCAGCAGAAGGATCCTGGACTACTTCACCCAGTTCTTTGAGAATATCTCGTTGAAGCCTGGTGAAGTGACAAAGGTAATTCAGCGACGCATAGCAAAGGTCGCTGAAGAAAACATCCGCTTTCCATACCTGTCCATGGTCCTAGAATCCTTATTAGGAGGATGGACAGGTACTGAAGGATCCGCCAGTTCCTTCTTAGTGGCCGCCACCACCATAGCATCCACAGAGACACCTTTGGAAAGGAACTGTTTATCCGAGGGGCTGTAATGAACTTGGATGGTCTCCTGGGGACAGGTTCCACAGAATCTGGAGCCGCCACGCCTTTGAGCCACTACCTGCATGAGTGGGTCGAAAGGCGGAGACATCCAGGAGGTGGAGGGTCGGGATCCAAAAGCCTCCAGGTATACCGACTCATCCTCGGAGGGGTCAATGGAAGGCCAATTTCCCTCTGTTTGAGGAGCTCAAGGATGTCTGAAAAGGAGACATCCTCAGGGGGCGACCATGGGGAACCCTCCGAATCATCTAAGTCGGTATCAGATGTAGTAGACTCAGGGAAGTCTGTGTGTTTCCTCTTACACCTCCTCTTCCGAGGGGGTTCCCCTGCAGGGTCAGGAGAAACCTCGGAAGAGGAGGAAATTCCCAGTGGGGAAACCTGGGGCGATGGATCCCTGGGCCTGAGAGCAAGAGGCTGGCAAGAGGCATCTGCAGGCACTGATGAGGGAGGAGCTAGAGGGATAGACCGTTGACCAGGCTCAGAGGCCAGGACACTCCTCATCACCTCAAAGGCTCCTCTCCCCGGGAGACCGGAACACACCCGCTCCGAAGAAACAGGAATGGTCGGCTCCAAGGAGAGAGAAGGCTCCGAGGCCGATGTCAGCACCGAGCTTACCAAAGCTGAAGCCCCGAGAGGGAGAGCGGGGTCGGACAAGGGTCCGATGCCACTAGCCCCCTCGGAGCCGACAGTGGAAACCCGACGACCGGATCCCTCCAAGGAAGGTCTCAAGGAGGAGATCGGAGCAGAGGATGATGGAGCCGAAAGATGTATCGGTTCCGGCATCGAAACAGTCGCTGTCCCAAGAAGCTCCGGCTACGAACTCTGGTGTGGAGTCAGAGGAGGAAGTTCAAGAATTGGGGCTATAGCCGAAGTCTGTTGAGACGGGCTATGGAGCATTTGGGCCAGTGCCTGAGACTTCAACAGCCTGCTTACCACCCTCTCCAAGTCGTGGTCAGACAGCCTGGAAGATCTCGAAGATCGGCAACGATGGCTCCGCTCCCACAAAAGAGGAGATCCCGGAGCCGAATGGATACTCATAATAGAGGGGGACCGAGATCTCTTACGGGTCGAAGCCATCGGAGCCAAAGTCCCTAGAACTCCAGATGGAGCCGAGGATTTCTCGGCTCCGATGCTGGATAAAGTGTCGGCTCCAGCCGGAGCCGACAAGGCCACAGTAGTCAGGGTATCGGAGCCGGCCGGCACCAAACCCACTACTCGAGTAGAAGAAGTATCGACTCCAGCCGGAGCCGATATCAGCTCCGACGGAGCCGGAGCCACCGGAGGAGGCTTGGACACTGTAGCCTGAACCTTCGGTGGCTTAAGAGGTTTTCCTGACCCTGATTTAGGAGGAGAACCTTCAGGTTTAAGTAAACCTCGGAGGATTAGTTTGTTCCTCCTTTCCTGCAGGACTCTCTGGCTAAAAGCATGACACAACGCACAGGAGTCCTGCAGGTGCAAAGGCCCCAGGCAATAAACACAAGAAGTGTGACCGTCTGTCAGAGACATTTTCTGACAGCACTGGTCACACTTCTTGAAGCCTGAGACCTTGCCTTCTTTAGACATTCTAGAAGGATAGAACACAAACAGTCCCAACAAACACACAAATTAATCCCTTACACAAGCACACAGGAAGGGATAACAGAAAGGGACTAGGCCTGACTAAATTACTTTAGACAAAACTTATAAAAAGTTTGTAAAAAGGTTGAAAAATAGGGAATAGGGTGGGCTGTAACTAATTACAGACTACACTAACACTAACAGGGAAAATAAACCCTTAACTACACTTTTTCTTACTTGACTAAGAAAAAAACTTACCTCAGCTGGCAAAGGAGACCTCTTTCGCTAAGCGGCAAACGAGATCTGAGGTAGTTCCGCCTTGCATCATGGGATATAGGGTTACCTCGAGCTGGTAAAAGGAGTTCTCGAGTTAAAGCAAGTGCCGAGTCGGAGCCGAGGATCGGCTCCGAACCCATCCAGCAAGAATGAAGGCGAGATTGACAACTTAACATGTATAGTTAACAAAAATGGATAGAATGGTGTGTAAACTGCATGACATACATATGCTACCAAATGCATAATTGGGAGATATAAATAAAGTCATGGAACATCATGATAAAAAAAATTGATGTTATCATATTGACAGCAAGGGCTAACGATGTTTCAGAGCTCTTGCTTTAAGGAAAGTTTTTATTGATACCTTGCTGTTTAAACCCGGGGGGTTGTCAGCTTGTAGCTGAATAATCCATTTCTGTTCTATGGATTCAGTCTTGTTTAATAGATCACCACCTCGAATATTGGCATGCATTAACTCTAAAGCAAAGAACTTGAATTTTGACTAGGGCCTGTCTCATTAACATGCATAGCTAAAGCACTGGATACTTTCACATTTCTAATGTCTCTCAAATGTTCAAGGATCCTATCCTTGAAAGCCCTGTTTGTCTTGCATACACAGTAGGAAAAACAAGTGATGCAGAAACAGAAGTATACCAGATTCTTGGTCTGACAATCCGCATAGAAACTAGTGTCAATATTGAAACCAAGTTGGGGGTGAAGGAAATGACCCCCAGTGTGTATGCATATACAAGCCATACACCTTCTACAGGTGTAGGTACCCTTTCTGTCAGACTGGGTATAGCTAGGAGGATTCAATGGTCTACAGCAAAGTTGATTTTTGAGAGATTTGTTGTTCCTAAATGTAAAATCAGGCTTATTTCCAATCACTCCTTGTAGTTCAGGTATATTTAGAAGAATACCCCAATTGGCACTGATAGTATCACATACCATGCTGATGTTACTAGCATAGGTCAAAGGCATCCTAAGCTTACTGCCAACATTCATAGGGGTACGACTCTGATCAACAATTTGTTCAGGAGTCTGTGCAGAGGTAGAACTATGATTAATACTAAAATATGGTTTACATCTGCCTTCCCTCGCATTCCAGGCTTCAAGTATTTGTGTTTCAATGACTTCTCTCCTGTATCCTCTGTTTATAAATTCTTCCTTGAGTAGGATGAGTGCCTCTTCTAACTGTGCATCCTCATTGTGTAGACGCATGATCCGGAAAATTTGCCCCCGACGCACATTTAGTTTGGTATGATTAGGATGCATGCTATTATTATGTAGAACATTATTTCTTCTGACACTTTTCCTGTAAACGCTCGTGGACATGGAATATAGGGCATCCCTACTGATCTGTACATCTAAGAACTCTACAAGAGTAGAGGAATATTTATAGGTAAATTTCAAAATTTTCATTTGTGTTTCCTTTATCAGAAACGAGGTCTCTGTTGTATCACTTACAAATTTCTCTGTTAAACTAAAATTAAAATGCATATGTTAAACACAAGACAATCGAGAAATTTTCAGGACTCAAATTTTACCAGCACTGTTGCCATACCTGTCCTCTTGCAAACTCTCTTTGGGCAAAAGCAAGGCTATGAGAAGATTTGTTGTCTAAGAGATAACGGGGTGCAAAAGTCACAATGTTGGTGTCTCTGTAACGACCTTTACCTTTCCTCACATTAATACCTAATTAAAAAGAAAGAAATAAAAAATATGAAAACTGATAAGACACAACCTTGTACTTATAGAGTAACAATTGGTCATAAGCATGATAAACAGGTTAAACAGGTAAAGTGCATATGCATGTGAGAGATGGGGGAGTGCATTCCTTCATAAACCTGATAAATAAGATACAAAGGAGCAGTACAGTTGCATGAGGGTACTCATCATTACAATAAATCATTGAGGAAAAGACCCCTGTATCAGTATTCTTAGCATCTTATATTCAATGTTTGTATTAATCCAGTCTGATTTTTTTTCCACCACCAATTTTCATCTTCTAGCTATTCTTCATCCTGTTGACTTGTCTTAACTGCTGCACTACCCCATATCATTCCACGTAGGGAATCAATCCTTCCATTAACCATATTGCTACTAAAATATGGAGAGGTGAGACATGAGCACTGTCCTTAGCTGATATTCTCCAGGCTGCTTCAGTATGCTGAATGTGCACTTTATACAAATACAGTATCCCTACTGAAAAGCCAAGACCCACAATGTTAAGTCCAGAAACACTGCAAATAAGACAGAAAATACAGGAGAAGAGTAAATACTCAAACATTGCTCATTTCCTTTCAACTTGTTTTTTTGCAGAGGGACACGACCCCACATCCCCAAACCTATACATACCAACTCCAAGATCACCATAACTTGGAGAAAAGGAAATATTCCAAGAAAAAGCAATCCCAGACTTACTGTATGCAGGTCCAGATTTTTGGTCATTCAATCCCCACATTTCAGGACTCGGCATTATAAACCCCAACATTTTAAATGGTTATCAAAAAGGCCAAGCACCTCAGCTCTCTCAGTAATGTCTTACAACATGTTGTCTTCACAGAGACTCAACTAAAGCACACCTGTACAAGGTATTCACCAAAAGAAGAGCCCTTTAAGTATAGGTCACTGTAACAGCAAATCATAACTTTTGGCTCTACCCATCTTCCTGTGTCCCATTTACCATGTACAATTGGCATATTGCCTGCAGAGAATTAGGGCTTGTCATATGAAATGTATGTGGGCACAAGACAATGCTATTCATCTCATGCTGTTACTCACTCTCACTGGTTCTTTGATACTCTGTTTTCTGAAAGGCTAGTCATTTAAATATATCAATGCAGACTATAATAAATGAAAATTAATAAAAAAAACAAAATGAAGATTTGAGCATGACCTTGGTAATGTGAAATGAAATCATGAATCACTAATGAAAAAAAAAAATTTATTGTTGCAATGAAAAGAATATAAATCTGCTTGTAATCTTCTACTTCTTCTTTTTTCAGCTTTTCCTGGTTAGGGGTCACCACAGAGGAATTACATGTCCGCTCATAATCGGCAGTGGAGTTTTACGGTGTCGAGTTGCCAGCCCGGCACCCAACCATCCACAGAAGACACATATGCACACACTCACGCCTAGGGCCAATTTAGAGTGTCCGATCCACCTACAACATGTCTTTGGGATGTGGGAGGAAACCGGAGCACCTGGAGGAAACCCACACGACCACAGGGAGGACATGCAGACTCCGCACCGAAGGCACCCCCAGCCGAGAATTGAACCGGAGAACCTCTTGCTGTGAGGCAGCAACATTAACTGCTGCACCACAATAAATCTGCTTGTGATAACAGCTATAATTTCTTTGGTGCAGAGGAATAAAACTCTGACTACAGTGCAGGTGAATCAAATTCTGTTAGTGGCTTGGATGTCTGTAGGACCTGATCACGAATGATGGGGTAGAACACTCAACTTGGCAGGATGGATGCAGTTCTGCCTCACCATATAAGTTATACCTTCTGGGAGTACAACATGTTCTCCCAGTGGAGTTCAGAGCCCACCACGCTTGAACCACCTTACTTCATTTGCACTAAGTAGCCAAAGGGAAACTATTATGCAAATGCACACTTCTACTTGGGAGACAGTGACTGTGGACTTAGAGAAGTCACCAAGAGGGGAGGCGGTACTCCTACTGGCAAAGGGTAGGCCTACCAGCAAGCTGGCCTACCTACCATTTGAATCTAGCAGGAAAATGGATGGCTGGCAGGGGTTCCGGCCAGGAAAAAACAAGCTGAATGGCTCTCACCTACAACAGGATTAGTCATTTCTTGTTCTACTTTTCTGAATGGGGCAACTGGTCGAAGATACAGGAGCCATCAGGCAAGGTGTTGTGGGGAGGATAAAAAAAAACAAACAAAAGATAATTGCTTATATACTTGAGAAGGTAATATTAGGACATAAACAGATACAAAATAACCAATATAGGTTCATAGGTGTGTACTAGGCTAATGGCCCTGGAGCCTTTACAAGCCTAGCCCATAGGTTTACCCTGGCATCATGCCACCCAACCTTAGTTCCTAGTGCCTCTGTCGAGTAGCGCCACTGGAGTGATCCCTGGGGTGAATTTTCTATTTCCCATCTACTCATCAAGATTTCTCTTAAAGAGGGCCAGTGAGGTGCTCTGCTTGACATGTATTCTATTCCATAGCATGGGCAGTCTGTGGGTTATGAACCTGTCCCTCCAGCATGCTCTGTTGATTGTGGTAGTGAGTTTGAAGTCTCCGGACCATGTGGTGCGGAGGGATTGTGATTTCTTTAGATGTAGCATTTCTAACAGAGCTGGGTCAGACATGGCTTTGCAAGTCAAGCAGAGATCACCTCTAAGTAGGTGATAAGAGACAGAGAATAGAGTGTTTTGAGTCTGTCCATATAGGACAAGTGTTTAAGGCCTAGGATCCTCTTTGTGAGGTACTTCTGCGGCCTCTCCAGTTGTTGCAGGTGTCTAGTGAGGTACATGCCAAATGGGGCGTTGTACTCGATGATTGGCCTAATGAGGGAAGAGTAGAGGGAGACAATGACCTCTTTCTTCCTGGATGCAAAACCTTTAGTAATAAGATGTGCCACATAGAAGGACTTTCTGACCACAGTCGCAACATGCAACGTGTAATATGTGCTTAAATACAGACGAAGAAAGTATTCTACTGACAAAAATTGTATAAAGGACTGCAGCAACTATCAAAATATTCAATATGGTAGAGAAAATGTAAATATTTCTTTATAAATATATTTAAATAAACAGAAAACATCAGATTTAATAAGTTAACACTGTTACATCACTAATAGTATGGTTACATTTTTAACCAATATGAAATAAGAAAATGAAACTGAAAAAAGCAGAAATTAAATATCCAGCAGGAAAACAGTAACCATAGCAAAACAACATAGCATAAGAAAAAACTTTAAAAGGTGCTTAAATCAGTAAAAATGATAAAACAAAAAGCAGCATTAGTACTTTAATGCACTAAATAAAAAAGTACACTTTTTTTATTTAAGGGTCCCCATTGCACTTTTTCTTAAAGCTAAAAGTTAATGCTTACTGAAAGCATGCAGGTGGCTTTTTACATCTGTTTTTTTAAATGTAAATGTAGCGTTGTCGCCTCACAGTAAGACGCTGTCCGGTTCGATTCTCAGCTACAGTGTCTTCTGCATGGAGACAAGCGTGAATGGGCGTACCTTTGTTAAAGGTTGTGCGTCAGGGCTGGCAACTCGGTACGTAAAAATCAACTGCCAATTATTAGCGGACCGGAGTTCCGCTGTGGCGACCCCTAACTGGGAAAAGCCTAAAGACACAACATCACTTGTGAGAAGTGGCATTTTGCACACTGGAGGAGAATAACAGACATATGAACAGACACTATCTGTGTAAGTCGAAACAAACTTTAATATGTACATTAGTACAGTTAACCTTAATTAGTTAACACCCGTGTTACAGCTTTCAATATGAGACAACTGCTCATATTTGGAGGGGTTAGATTGTCTTTTTAATAAGTGTATATAGTGTTGTGTGTTGGTTGAGAGTTGAGAGGACATTTTTCTTTAGTGTATTTAGTTTATTTCTTGGGTGATTTTACTAAAGAGGATTTTACTAAAGAGAAAAGTCTGGGAAAATATGACATGTTCAGACAGAGATGAAAAAGACGTTTGGCCTGCTAGTCATTAGTGTGTGAATGTTAAGTTGCAAGATGGAAACATCTATTCAGATGAATGTAGAAAGTAAGAAGGTGCACCATAAGCCACAAAAGCTGAAGTCAAAAATGCTAACTCCAAATAATAAAAAACAGGTTTAATAAAACGACACAGAAAGGTAGACTGCAGTTTGGTAAGCGCTTTCACGTTGGATTCAACGCTTCATCAGACATTTAGGCAGTCACATCACATCCACTTAAATATGCATGATAACAACATTGTCTATTCAAATCAACAAATCAAACTGATGCAATTAACATAGCATTAAATAAACAGCAGACACAGTAAAATAATTAAAAAACATCACTATAACTCATAACTAATGCCTAAGCGGTCTATTAACTAAAAAAGGTTTGAGCACTAATCTATCATTAAGCCCAAACTTGTGGGCTTGTAATTTTAATATCCATTTGCCCTCCCTTTCTTCAATACAATTTCTGATGTTTGGCCTGCTAGTCATTAGTGTGTGAATGTTAAGTTGCAAGATGGAAACATCTATTCAGATGAACTGGCATGCATTGTATATGGGAGTAACAGCTTTTTACCAAAATAATTGTTTTGCCAATATTAATATACAATGCAAATGACCTTACAGATATAGACAAAAACAGAGTAGTGAATTGCATTAAAAAATATAGAGTATAAACAGCAGTGTTACAAGACACACATCTGAACAGAACTGAGCATGTGAATTTTGAAAATAAATTATTTCAAGGGGAACATTCAACAGAGCAGCAGGGACAAAGTCAAAGGGAGTAATAATACTGATTGTTAGAGGGGCTCCAATAGTAATAGAAGGGAAAAATTACAGCAATGGTAGATTTATGGTAGTAAGGGCTACTAGGAGGTTAGGAGGATTACACTGCCACATACTTATATTCCAGCTAACACCATTATCCAAGAAGAATATTAGAAGAAATAATAAGCTATCAACAAGGGATATATAGGTGAGAGCTGGAACCTGACTTGCACTAAATATGTACAGGGGAACCTAGAAGGGAAATATAACAAAAGAGGGTAAATATATGAAGGAGTACATGAAAATAGTTGGTATGGAAGATGTGGATTCAGTAGCAGGAACTTAGGACAGAATTCACATATTATTCCCCAAGCTGCAACAACTAGGCTAGAACATCTCAAAATCATACTTCAAAGGGGCATGTAAATTGAAAGCTTTGAGACCTACCCAATAACAATATCAGATCATGCACAAGTAAAAACTAAGATAAAGATGCATGGTAACAATGATAAACTGAAATACTGTCACATTCCTACTACCTCTTAAAAGATAAATTTAAAGAATGTGTATTGGATATAACTTGAGAGATTTAAGGGAAGAAAGAAATGATTTTAGAGGAGTGGGATAAAATAAAAACAGAGCCTGGGATTCAATAAACTCCATGTAGGCTTCGCACATAGCCTACACGGAGTTTACATGTTAACTTGACACAGCATGGTGCTCAGCAGCACCCAATCTATATTAATGAGATGGGGCATGCCCTCAGCTAGGTTTCATGGCTAGCAACAGTGTTGCTGGCTATCAAACCTTGTAACTGAATGCAGTTAGAAATTCACCATAAGGAAGAGCACCTACGGTGTGTGGATTTGCACAAAATGCCACAATGATCACCAGGGCTTTACAAACAGCTGTCATTCTGTTAGTGTAACACATCTGCACAGAGGTCTGCTTAATGAGAGGAGAAATAACCGATAAAAGGGACATGTTTGACATAGATTTCACATAGGAATGTGTTAGAATATAACACTCTCAACCTCATAGAGCGAGAAATGTGGACAAAGTCATAAAATGGGGAGGGGGGACAAAGGGCCAGAAATAGGGATAGATTTTTAATACTTTTTAATACTGCAGTTCCAAACTTAAGAAGTAGATAGACTACATAGGTTGTACATCAGCATGAATTTTCTGAGGAGCATGAAGTTTGAAACTCAAATGTAAGTCATCAGTGTCTGACTGCACCCGGCAATGACATGCCAATGATTTGCCAGGAAAAAAAATTTATAAGGAAAAGATCACAAATATGAGAAAAAAATGGACATTCTGCACAAATCAGAACAGTTGAGAGGTATGCACTCAAATGTATGTAATATTGAGTCACATCACTCCAGAAAGCATCCCAGTGATATGGCAAAAAGCCACATATTTGATAAGGAAAACATCTGGACATCCTAGGAATATCTGGACAGCTGAAAGGTATGAATGCGAAGTACATAGTCCAAACACAGTACAGGAAAGTGTACCTACAGTGCTGAGTATTGTGATATCCCATTCCTGGAATTCTGCACTGAAGCTGTGCTAATGATCTGTAACAGGACATGGAACTGCCATGTAAAATGATCATTCAGGGGAAGTTTAAGTATTGAATAGGGACACACACATGAATTGCAGGAATGAACACAGGGACAGAGTACAGGTGAAGCTCCACCATGTACAGCAGTGGAGGGCATGTCAATGGAAGATGTTTTTTAGCAGCAAAACCAAGCACATGTTTATATGGTACAGTAAGGACTGTACAGTGAAAATGTGTTGTCTGTGACTGTCACACAAGATGACATAACAATGGGGAGGATGTGTGTGTGAGATAAGCATCCTAACATGAATAATGCAGAGGACATCTATCAGGGATCTGACATACAATTGGGGTAGCATGCATATTGGGAAGCTGTGCAAACTGATATATCAGAATATGAATGTACTCTCAGCAGAGGTCTCCAGCAAGGTGGCCACAGGTAAAGGATCATGGCAAACATTACAAGAACCAACCACAATCATGAACAATATCAGAATAATACCACAACTAATCCCATGCCCCTGACATAACACATGGGATGTGGCGTGATAAGAGATTAACTTGCACACACACACACACACACACACACACAGTTGACAACTATTATGACACATCCAAACACTATGAGGGCAACCACTCACACTGTCCTGGTACTGTAATATCTGAATGAGGTTTTAAGATGGACACTGCTATACCTGTATGTGACAGCATGGGCAACACAGGCTAGGTACCTTGTATGCATGCCATATATCTATGGCACAATCCACAATGTCACGAATGATACATATGCCACTAATGTTGACAAACATGTATATATGCAGTGTGTGGATAAGCTGAACAGGTAGAACACATGCATTTGGTGTAACAACTTCATTAGTGTTCTGCACCCTCATCATTCATCACACAGTTATATATATTCCACAGAAAGAATATCTAGGTATGGCCAATAAGCTGTATGACAGCACACTATGACAAAGGTTGTACACTTCAGTTACACGTCAGTGGAAGATGTGTAGGGAGGTATCTGAAGAAGGATGCATTGTACAGTTATTGGTGTGATGAAGGCTGGGAACCATGAAGTTATTATGGCCTCTAATGTGCATGTCCCTAACATATGCAGTACTTTCGTTATATTCAAGGGAGTAGGCAGCACTGTGACCACATGCTAGTGGATGTACCACATACCCTCTACCCCTGGACAGAGGGTACATACCTACTGATCTAATTACAGGGTGTGATAACCACATTATTCTTGGGTGGTGTGTCTGTTTCCTGATTTAACAAATCCCTCAGTGTGTCTCATCAAAGCAGGTGTTGTCATGGCTGTGGCAGCAGTCTCTGGTATGTGTTGATACTGTGTGTATTATACTAACATCACAGTTGGAGTCAATGACTGCCCACAAGCTGTAGTCCTTCAGGCAGCTGTTTGGACATAGCACGTGTATGTCCTTTGTGAAGTCCATCACTTGACTAATGGGCAGGAAACAGCCTATCAGACAACTCTGATATACTGACCTGAACAGTGGACCTGAGATGCATGTCATGTCACACATTTCGACATTGTGATATGCCACATATGTCATACACTGGTCTACCCATCTGGTGATACAGCTGTTTATGGCCATATATGACAGCGTTGACTTGAATACCTCAGAGTGGCTTTGTGTCAAATGCCTTGACCTGTTAAAGTTCCACAAGATGATACTGTTGTCGTCATGCATGCCTTCCATGTCCCCTTTGAGGATATCTTTCACGTGTAACGGACCTGATGCAGCAGTAGCAACTCACACAGGTCTGTTGCACACACATGGAATATTATTACTGTACATGTAGAAGAGGTCTGTGATGACATGCTGACATACTTAACACTCAAGAAGAGTCAGGATGTCTCTATACGTGCATGCATCAGGTGCTGTCCCCTCAACTCAGGTGGATGCATGCTGATGTACATCTTTGTATGGGAACCTAGGCCGTGTGGAGTGCGCAATTGTGTATTCAACCTCATCAGGAAGGTGTATGTGCTGGGTCAAGCCACAGGTGATCTGTGATGTTATCACAGCACACTGACTCCACGTGATAGGCCTGGATGAAGGTAAAAGAGTGCATACTGCCTATTGGATCTGGCCTAGGGTTTTGACACAATCACACACACAGGCATCATTGAGAAAAAACCCAAGTTGGTAATTAAACCTTACATCAATTTATGGAATAACAACTGGCTTACTGACAGAACACATCATGTGAAAGCTGGTGAATCAACCTGTACCAGTAGAGCTGTCACCACTGGCAAACCCCAGGGATCTGTGCTTGTCCCTTCACTGTTTGAACTGTATTTCTCGACAGTTCAGGCTAAAGTATATGGCCGTTGGCTTACAGAGTTGCTGATTCCTGAATATTGTGTGCAATCTTTGAGTCCACTAATGGTGATAGAGTACAGGAGGAGCTAACACACACAACTAAATAGTGACAAAGGCACACAATGCACAAATAAATGCAGAAATGTATGTCTGTAATGTTGACTGTGTGAAAAAAGGAGTTTCATGTTAATCACAGCATTGATAACAGTCCTGCTGTGCAGAATCCCAGTGATGCAAGCACTGGGAACCCTTTCATACAACAATCTGAATTATGACCACCAACTGTCCACACTGCTATTGAAAACCTATGTTGTGCACATCATAAGTCATACCATCATATCGAGATCTTAGAATTGTATGACAGCAATGTAATCAAACCTCATTACAGTACTAATAGAGTATAATGCTGTTTTTTACATATACCTCATCAGACACATGTAGCAGCTAGAGAGACCACAGGGCTTTCTCAGCAAGATAACACAGGGCCTACACAACATGCCATGATGTATGTGGATAGATTTAAAGCCATGGCACTGTAAACTTTACTGTATAGGATAAGATGACTTCTGCCTGGCCCCCAGTCCAGTCTCTGACCCTGTCCTGGTGGGAGTTCTGCATATCCAAAAACGTGACACAGCTGATGACATCAGGAGTGTCTGTTGAGAAGAAGATAAGTGTCTCACATGCTGGTGTAAAATGCTGTCTGTACTGTCAATCAACAGTTCACACACACCCAAGTTGACTGCAGTGAGAATAGAACCCCTACCTAAGTACAAAGACTATAACACATTAATTTATGCAAGCGCCACAGCAGTCTCTGTTGAGGAGAAGACAGCAGTGTCCCACATGCTGGTGAATAATCTTCTCTGTAATGTCAAGGAAGAGTTTATGCGCACACACACACACACACACACACACACACACACACACACACACACACACACACACACACACACACACACACACACACACACACACTTGACTGTAGTGAGAACAGAACTTCTAATACACAGATTACAGAACATGGTACTTTATGCACGTGCCAATGCACAAGTCTGATTTATACAGGAGTGCAGATGAACTTATAGTATATGACATCAGCAGGCCATGTGGGAGACAAGAGGTTAAGAGGCCTGAATAAAACAGATGTGTAGACATGAGCAATTATCAAAATACTTTCACTGCATTGGAGCAGTAACTGTGGTATACGTACTTCGGCTGTAGACACACACACACACACACACACACACACACACACACACACACACACACACACACACACACACACACACACAAGTTGACTGCAGTGATAAGAGAACCCTTACCTATCTAAGTACATGGACTACAGAATACAGTACTTAACCCCAAGCATCACAGCACAAGTCTGACTTATACATGAGTGCAAGTGAATTTATAGTAGATGAGATCAACAGGCCATGTGGGAGACGGGAGGTTGGGAGACCTGTATGAAATGGATGTGTAGGCCTGAGCAAATATCAAAATACTATCACTGCATGGCAGTGGAGCAGTAACTGTGGGATACACACTGCTGTTCTGCTGTCTGGACACACACCAAGTTGAGTGCAGTGAGAAAGAACAGTTGTGTACACTTACCATAAATGTAGCTGTTCGAGTGTATTCACTGTTGCAGTCATCACACTTGGGTTATCTGCCTGCATGTAACCCTCAGTCAGCCTGAATACCAGAGTGTTAGTATTTCTGCATTGGATACTGTCGCTTCTTCCACAAAGTCAGGTCGTCAGGAGTATAAAAACAGGCAGCCAACACCATTGCATCAGTTTTTCTTGCCCCAAATGTCAGGAACCCCCAAATAGGGAGCTAGTATATGGTGTGAAAACCGTCACCAGTAAAAAGTAAATACCAATACCATTAGGAATAGCCATAAAGAGGAGAGATAGAAAGACCAGGAGGCTGGAGGGAGGGAAACCAGGACTGCAACAGTGAATACACTCGAACAACTACAATTACGGTAAGAGTACACAACTGTACTATGTTCTTCGTGCTTCACTGTTGCAATCATCATACGGGTTGATTCCCAAAGCTGCAGAAGGGTGGAGGCAGTCAAGATGAGTTAGGGTTGGCTAGTAGGCCCTGCAAGACCGCTGTATCAAATCCTGCCCTGGATTTGGAAAAGATAGGTAAGTGGTAGGTGTGTACAGAACTCCAGGTTGCAGCTTCTAGAATGTCCCTGGTAGGGACTCCCCTAAGAAATGCTGTAGAGGTAGATGTAGCCCTAGTGGAATGTGTTCTGACCATCTGAGGGGCTGGTTTTCCATGGTGCTTGTAGCAGAAATGGATGCAGTGTGCCATCCATTTGGAAATGGTTTGTTTAGAAATGGCCTTGCCCTCTGCACTTGTTGCAAAGCTGACTAGCAGCTGGTCAAATTGTCTGAAAGGCTTAGTCCTATCAAGGCAGAACCTAAGCTGTCTGTGCACGTTCAAACAGTGCAGGATCCTTTCCCCTTTATTCTGAGGGTTAGGGAAGAAATTGGCAAATGGATGGATTGATTTAGGGCCACACTGGACACCACCTTAGGCATAAAGAACGGGTCAGTCCTGAGGGAAACCCTGTCAGCATGGAAGATAATAAAGGGTTCCACAGCCATCAGTGCCTGTAGCTCAGACACTCTTCTAGCTGAAGTGATGGCTAGAAGCAAGGCTGTTTTCCAAGAGAGGAATTTTAACTGAAGCAGCAGGTTCAAAAGGGGAAAGCGTGAGCTTTTCCAGTACACAGTTAAGGTCCCAAGCAGGAGTGGGTGCTCTCCTTGGGGGCATTAAGTTGTTAGCCCCTCTCAGGAACTGTTTGATGAGAGGGTGAGAAAAAAGAGGTGGCTCAGTATTGTAATGAGCCGAAATGGCAGAGGCATGAATCTTAATAGAGGTGAAGGATATGCCTCTGTGGAGAAGCTCTGCTAGGTAATCCAGGATTAGAGGTAAGGAGGGCACTGCTGTGTCCTTTCCTTTAGACTGAATCCAAGAATAATATATTTGCCACTTTTCCGCATAGGATTTCCTAGTACTAGGCTTTCTGGCTTCAAGAATGATGTCCAGCACCTATTTACTTAGGGTTGCTGGTGAAGTATTCAAGGAATAAGCAAGGCTGCAAGATTTAGGGTTTGCAATTGTGGATGCAAAATCTGTCCCTCCTGCTGTAACAGCAGGGTAGGAGTCTGGTGTAGGTGCCAGGGTGTGCAGGAGTGGGTACCAGTGCTGGCGTGGCCAGTCAGGTGGAATCAGAATTGTCCTTGGCCTATCTTCTTTTATCTTGAGTAGTACTCTTGAGAGAAGGGGCAAAGGGGGGAAAAGCACAGACTGAGAAGTTTTCCCATTGAAAGGATAAGACCTCCACCTTCCAGGTCCTGCTGTGAGGGTTCCTGGTGTGGAATTTGCTTAACTGGTGGTTGTGGGGGGAGGCAAAGAGATCCACCTCTGGGGTACCCCACCTCTGGATCAGAAGTTTGAAGGTGCTGGGCTCCAATTTCCACTCGTGTGGGTCTAGGAGATTTCTGCTTAAGTCGTCTGCCAGGGAATTTTGTTTGCCTGGCAGGAATTGAGCTTCTAGATGGACTTGGTTGTCCAAAGCTGTGATCCACAGAGTCATGGCTAACCTGCAGAGTGGGTAAGAATGGGTTCCCCCCTGCTTATGTACCACATAACTGTGGTGGTGTCTGCTTTTATCAGCAGTTGTCCTGGGAGGATTAGGTATCTGAAAGCTATCAGAGCATTCTGTACAGCTAGCATTTCCTTTTGCTTGATGTGCAGGAGAATTTGGCTTGGGTTCAAGTGGCCCTGAATGCATTTGTCAGCCATGTTGGCCTCTCATGCATAGTCTGATGTGTCTGTGTTCAGAGTTTGGACTGTGTGGAGTAGAGTAAAATGCAGTCCCTTGTTGTGGTTGCATGCTTCTAGCCACCAAAGGAACTCTGCCCTCAGACAAGGTATGATAGGAATGACTGCTTCCAGGTCCTGAGAATGTTGGCACCAAAGACTTTTTACGTACCACTGAAGTTTCCTCATATGCAGTCTTGCATATGGAATTAGCAAAATACATGAGGCCATGAACCCTAGGGCTTGCAGTATTTTTCTTGCAGTTAGCTGGGGTTATGGTGGTCATTTGCTTGAAGTAGTCTGTCAGATAGACCTGTTTTTCTGATGTGAGAAATGCCATCTAGGAAGTAGTGTCCAAGCTTGCTCCCAGGAATACAATCTTTTGACTGGGCACCAGTTGTGATTTCTTTTTATTGATGGTGTACCCCAAAGAAGTGAAAAGGCTTTTTACAAATGTCAGGTGCTGAAGCAGCAATTCCTGGCTATCCGCCTGAATCAGGCAGTCATCCAAGTATGGGTAAATTTGGATATTTCTCTTCCTACAGTATGCAAAGGCTGGAGCCAGGCATTTTGTGAATACCCTGGGCGCAGTAGATAAGCCAAAGGGAAGTGCAGAGAACTGATAATGCATAGATCCTGCCCTGAAACGTAGATATTTCCTGCATGATTCCCTGATGGGGAAGTGCAGATAAGCTTCTTTTAAGTCTAGGGTGACTAACCAGGCATCCTTGGCTAGCATATGGAGAAGTCACTGCAGGGTAAGCATCTTGAATTCTGGGACCAACAGGAAGGTGATGAGAATTGAAAGATCCAAGATTGGGCGCCAACAGCCCTCTTTCCAGGGTACCAGAAATAGTCTGGAGTAGAAACCCTGACCCCTTTGTTCTACTGGAACTGGCTGAATAGCTCTGATGTTGAGCAAGGAAAGAACTTGGTTTTGAGCCTCTGCCCACTGGTTTAGAGGAAGGTCTGGAAACCCGCTTGGGACTGGCAGTGAATGGAAATAAAATTTGTACTCCTGGGATCCTGAGTGATAGACATCCAGTTTTTTGTATGAAGGGCAAATTTTCCTCCTAGGGGCACAAGCAATTGGGCAGGGCTGGGAAATAGATTTGAGAAGTCATTGTGAACTTTTTCCATACAGAGGTGGCTTACCCCTCCCTGTTTTAGGGGAGGGAGCACTACATTGCTTAGATCTCTGCATACCCTGAGACTGTAGTCTGGGTGGTCTGTTTCCCCTGGGTCTTGTTTGGGAAATCCTGGAGGGGGCTGGAAAGGACCCGTATTTTGAAGGGCAATGCCTACTGAATCGAGGTGGTTGCACTTGTAAGAATTCTTTAACAGTTTGCATAGATTTAGCTTTTTCTTCCATCTTTTTAAGAACTTCTTCTGCTTTGGTGGCAAACAAAACATCCTTATTGAAAGGAGCATCTAGTAATTTGGATTTGACATGATCTAGCAAGGTCTGCTCCTTCAGCCAAACATGTCTTCTCAGTACAGAGCCAGTGACTGCAGCCCTGCAAGATGCTTCTACGGCATCAAAACCACACTGCAAAGTATGGTTACTAACTTGGTTTGCAGAATGCATAAGCTCTTGCAAATCTTTATTTTCTGCACAATCTGGAAATATTACCATTTTTTGTTTAATGAGTTCCATAATATGTTGCTGGTACTTCAACATGTGAAACTGGCAATTCAATGCCCTGATAGCAAGAGTTGCAGAGGTATATACCGTCTTACCCCATCTGTCTAAAGCTCTGGAATCCATGTCCGAAGGGGTAGGATTTTTGGCTGTAGCAGCCTTAATACCTTTAGGTCCCTGGGAAATGATCTCTGGATCAGCAGTAGGACTCTAGAAAAGAAACTTGTGGGAATCAGGTACTCGGTAGTACCTGTCAGGTTTCCCAGGGGCTAGAGGTAAGGTGTCTGGAGTAAGACTGGATTTCATGAAAACATCATCCACAAAATCCAGGACAGGGGGAATAGCTAAAGGCCTGTGTTGAGGTAGCTCTAAAAATTCTCTGAGTCTCTTTTTGGAATGAGGATAGTCTTGGCTTTCCCAATGGAAATGCTCTCAAAGTATGCAAGGTTTCACCAAAAGAGAAATGCTCTGGAGGGGAGGCAGAGGGAATGGATTCCTCTGCATCTGAATCCTCATAGGCTGATAAGGGCATGTCCTGACAATCAGAAAGGGCAGAGTCATTGGACTTCTGGTCTGTAGAATCTGAAGGAAAATGAATTCTTTGTCTCTTAGCAGGGGAAGGCTGGCTTCCCCTAATTAGCATTATAAGGTCTTCAGCCATTCTAAGCATTTGTTTTTGTGGCATGGGGGCCTGAGCATGTTGTTTGATCATCAGTTTTTTAGGCGTAGTGCATACTCTGGGCCTAGGAAACTCAGTAGTTTTGGCTAAAAAAGTCGTTGGTTTGATTCGAACATCGGTAGGTCGGAAATCACCCTCAGATGCTGCTGCCTGCACAGCAGCTCCGGACTCATCCAAGTTAGAGACATCCGCTGGTTCCATAGTCGAAGAAGCATCTCGCAGCATACTGGACTCCAAATGGGTCTTAGCAGACGCCTGCGAATCCATAGAAGCGGGCATCAGGAGCTGCAAAGGCACCTCATTGAGTACCGGCGGACTGGCGACTAGCTTAACAGAAGCGTCATCTGCAGTTTTGGACCTATATGGTCTGTCTCTGTCTTTATCCTTACTTTTTTGGAAGATCGGTAGTCAGATGGCTTACCGAAGCCATTTCGGAATACGGAGATCGACAGCGAAAGAATTTAGAAACAAAAATAGCCTGACGACGAATGGTTCAGGCGTTAAACAAGGCACAAAACCAACAGCGAGGGACATGGTGGTCTGGACCTACATAGGTAATGCAGTAAGAATGAAAATCTCTGTGAGGTATTTGCTTTCCACAGGCAAGACAATTGTTAACTTTTTCTGACATCAGTTAGAGCAAGAAAAAAGGATCGCCAACGGGGTACTTATCTTTAGAAGACTTCAGGATTATCAACTCAAAAAATGAAAATTTCAGGTAGCGGCCGACCGGCACTTGCGAACTGCTTCTGCTTCTGACTCCTCCTCGGCAAGAAAGACTGATGTAATGGCATCGGCTGCCTGTTTTTATACCCCCGATGACCTGACGTCATGGAAGAAGCAACAGCATCCAAAGCAGAAATACTAAGACTCTGGTATTCGGGCCGACTGAGGGCTACCTGCAGGCAGATAACCCAAGTGTGATGACTGCAACAGTGAAACACGAAGAACATCAGAACCCTACCTAAGTACACAGACTACAAAAGACAGTACTTAACACAAGTTCTACTGCACAAGTCTGACTTATATAAGAGTGCAAGTGAACTTGCAGTAGATGACATCAGCAGGCCCTGTGGAGGACAACAGGTTGGGAGGCCTGGATAGGCACATAGCTTCATAGGTTCATATCAGGCTACTAGCCTAATAGCACCAGGGTGTTTAGAAGCCTTGCTGTGTAAAAACACAAAAACCCTTACTGAGCATAGCTGGATGGTCGTTTTTAGCAGAGCGTGTTTCTGAGCAACACCATCTGACCCTGTCCATAAGAGACAAAGGTGCCAGCCCAGAGGTGACTTTACAATTACTCCACCAGTTGTCAAGGTTGCACTTGAACAGGGTCATTGAGGAGTACTGCTTCACAAGTAGTGGGAGCCTATTACAGAGGAGTGTGAATCATTGTGGGATATATCCATCTCCCCAGCATGTTCTGTAACCATTGTGGGATATATCTGTCTCCCCAGCATGTTCTTTTATGTCACATGCTACGTTGAGAACCCTGGGAAAAATTACTGTTGTTCCATTTGAATTGCAGATGTCCATTTCCAGAAGGGCAGGGTCTAAGTCTGCTCTGCATGGTAGCCATAGGTCGCCTCTCAGCAGCCTGCATGATACCGAGTACAGTGACAGGTATGTCAGTCTTTCCATATATATCATGTTTAGAGCCCTGGGAGTCTCCCAGGCACAATCCTGTATTCTCTCAAATTGCTGCAGGTGTCTTGTGAGATCAAGAGAGCTGTCTGAGTTCTCTGACTGTAAAGAAAACATTATCATACAGATCAACACAGAGGAAAAAAGTGTGCATCACTGTACAAAATTTCAATACTCAGGCTCATACCATACAAATGACAATTTACAGAAGGAAAATTGATTAAATTAATAAAAAATTTAAAATAAATTAAAAATAAAAAAATAAGATACAAAAAGTAAATAAAGTAAAACAAATTTGAAAGCTTTATTTACATTAGAAACACAACAAATACAACAGCAAGAATAGACTCAGTAGAAATATAAGGAAATGCAAAAAACACTAACAAAATAAAATAAGAGTGGTACACATGTAAACTTACCCACACCAATACATACTATAAACTTACATTTCACAGTTTTCCTAGTGCACAGAGAGACGTATGAAGTGAGCTATTCAGAGAATTTATGTAAACAACAATGACATATTGCACACAAACGTTTTACCCATGTAGTGCTTTAGCCTTTGGGTTTGTTATTCAGCAGTCTGACAGAGTGTAGGAATAAGCTATTATGGAATCTGGATGTCCTGCATCTAATGCTTCTGTAGTGCTTCCTTGATGGCAGGACTGAACAGTCCATGAGCCAGATGGTGTACATCCCTCAACAGTTTTTGGACTGGAGCCAATGATTTTCGTGGCCTGTTTAACCATCTTATCCATTGCCTTCTGATCAGCTTGAGAGCAATTTCCATACCAGACAATGATGTTGTTTGTCAGTACACTCTCAATCGTGGCTCTGTAGAAGGTGAGTAGGACCTGTGGGAGGAGGTTAGCTCTATGAAATCTCCTAAGGAAGTGTACACATTACTGGGCTCTCTTTATAAGGTAGAAAGTGTTTGTGCCCCAACAATGTGAGCACCGTACATCATTACTGGTGTGATAATGGTAGAGTACACCATTGGTATGACTACCCTGGTGATGGATGTCATGTCCATATTTATGATGTGCGCAATGCAGATTGTATGTGTCATCACTATGGGCACACAGAGATGAAAGTGGAGACTGCCAGCAACATGTGTTCCAAGTTTCACAACACTGTGTTTGAGCTTAGTGGGGTGCTATGTATATCATAATTAGCAGGGGTACTTCATTGACAAAGGTGGCAAAGAAACATTGTATGCTTAAAGTTCAGTCCATGAGTTTGTCACCATTCATCAGTCTGTGTCAGCCCCTACTGTAATATGTTACCATCATCGGGGGACTCTATATGAGTGCGTCCACTTAACAGTCATCTGCAAACTTGGTAAACTACAGGCCATTTACTGTTGCCTGTGCTTCAGGGAAGTACTTCCCAAGCAGCTGAGGGCCCAGCAAAGATCCTTGTGGTATTCCACTGGTGAGTGGCCTAGTGGTGGAGGTCCAAACCCCTATGAACCTATGAACTTTGAGTGTGTGTGTTCTATTACTGAGCCAGTTGGCTATCCATCTAGTACTGTATAGCCTAATTCCCAGACCGGAGATCTTCACTAGGAGACATGAATGGGGGATATTGCCAAAGGCCTTGGATAACTCAACATAGGAGGTACATACATACCACATGCCTCCCTCATCCTTGCCAATTTAGCACCACAGGTCCTAACATTGACCTCCATTTTCCATGGCAGCTGTGGAAAAAAAACAGAACAGATCAGAATACCATTTACGAATACCAGTCTTGTCTATATTCAGATTTAAGCCTTACAAGTACTCTCTGTAGTTGATACTTACATATCTTTCGGATGTCTGCAGTCCTATATTCCTCAATCCACCCATCAAGGGTATCCCTCTTCCTGCAGCATAGGTCACTAAAGTGGTGTCTACATTGGTCACCAGTGCGCAGAATACCGGTGGCACTTGATAAAGCCCAGGACAAACTATCCCAAGTTTTGACTTCTACTGGGAGCCAGAACCATACCCCTTCAGCAGCCTGGCAATGTGGTGTTTCACTAGGAGTCCAATAAAAATCTTGGACTCCTGGAAACCCCATCTCTGTACCCTAAATCTTGCACCCTCTCCATGGAAGCTTGTCATGTCTACCATGGATCAAGAGTAAAGGAGACTGACTATTTTACTGAGAGTGTGCACACTGATATTGCGCACCACTTACCATCACGCAAACATGGTGCTCAGCAGTGCGCACTCCCGAGCCTGCATTTCTGCGAAGGTAAGAAGTGTGTAACAGTGGTAAGCAGTGAGAAATTACATAACTGCAGTTGCAATTGTGTGGGTTACTGGATGTACAGGCAGTTGTGTATGTGTGTTAGGCAAATGTGAAGGCCATGCTCCAGGTCCAGATAGCAGAAATATACTTACAGGAATATAGTACACAGTATACCCACAGTCGTACATTTGAAAATTATGTGATTATACATAATCAGAACTGCGACAAATGTAAAAGTGTATGGAATATGCTGTGCTCGAAAACAGGGCCATGTATATGGTAGTCCTACACTTGTTGTCACAGGAGGATTGAGGAAACACTTGTCTATGTTGCAGTTCATTGCTATCAGAGTCCAGTCTGCTTCCTGGGGGTCCAACTATCCAGTTTGGGCACTGCCATTCATTTTACTCCATTTTCCATGTTTGTCCCAAGTGGTGCATCACACAAACACTGGTAAAAAAAAAAAAAAAAAAAAAAGAAAGAGAGAAAAGGATTCAAACCCAGTACCATTTGGTCCCAAAAGGAATATATCAATGCATTAACACATCCTGCCACAGAGTCAGGTAAGTAGCAGGTGTGTTTCACAGAGTCAATATAAACTGTCAGATTTTACAAATGCAGCTTGAAATTGCGCACTGCTGAGCTATACACAAACATGTGTATCTCACATGTGTATTGCCTTTGCTAACTATTGCGCAAACCCACTGCTTGCCGTGCTATGGAAAACTACATAATATTAAGTATTACTGCTATTTATTGTCCATTTCTTGTATATGACATTACATTCATTACACAATTACAACATAAGCAGCTGAATTATATGCTAATCAACCAAGCCAACAAGGTGGAGCTATTCAACAAGCTATAAAGCAGCCATGTAGACTCCATGCACTTTTTTCTTGTGGATTTAAAAACTTCTGGAGCACAGACACAGCAAGTCTACACAGACGGAATGTTAGGGGCTACTGCTGCTTTAATCCATTTGTATAAGTGCTACAGGCTGAAGCCAATGCTGCTGCTCTTGCCAACAGGCCTTGGCCAAGAAGAAGAGGAGTTTTCAGGCCCCGTGTAACTTTTCGCCACCTACATGACATGGAAATTGTAGAGCGCTACAGGATGAACAGGACACACTACAGGAACTCTGCAACCTCTATATCCCTCAAATCAGAGCCACAGCCAACCAAGGAGAACGCAATCCAGTGGAGGCAAAGGTATGTGCAGCCCTTACAATCTTAGCTACAGGTACCTTTCAGAGACCAACCAGGTGACACGGTGCGGGTATCACAGGCATCAGCATCCAGGATCCTCCACCAATTCCTGGATGCTATGCTCTAACATGCCAGTGAGCACATATATTTTTCCCATAGTTCTGAGAACAGGGCCACATATATGCAACAGTTCTAATGGGTAGAGCACTACCCTGAAGTAGTGGGTGCCATAGATTGCACTCATGTAGAAATTAAGACACAACCTGGGGATCAGGGTAGGCTTTACATTAACAGAAAGGGCTACCACTCTATTACCTGCCAATTCATGTGTAATGCCAAGGGAATCATCTTGAGTGTGTGTGCTGGCAACCCAGGCAGTTGCCTCTACTCCCATATCTGGCACAACTCCCAAACGTACCAGATGTTTGCTAGGAGGGATATCCCAAAGGGCCATTTACTGGGGGATGCAGGCTATGCACTGTAACCATGGCTGATGACACCCATCAGAAATGCACACACACCCATGGAAAAACGCCATAATGAGGCAAATGCTCAAATCAGAAATGTCACAGAGTGCATGCGTTTGGGCCGCTAAGTCACAGTTCTGGTGCCTAGACACATCTTGAGGAACCCTGCAGCACAATTCTTCGACATGTACAGAAATATTCGCAGTATGTGCCATGCTACACAACATAATCCTGAGGAAACAGCTACAATAGGATCAGTAAGGGGAAGGGCCACACATCTCACCACCAATGCCAATGTCACCACAGCCACAGGAAGATTAAGAGTCAGAGGGGGAACCACCAGCTGCTGTGGGTGTAGGCAGACATAGGTGTGCTCAGTATGCCCTTGTATTGGCTAAGAGACAATGCATACCTCACTCACTCACCACCTAGGGTCCTAAAACCTTTATCCTAGTCACATACATATAGTAACACTGATGCCAGACAACTCACACAACCTTTACCTCCCCATGTACTGGCTGTGTACTGTTTGCATTAGACAAAGTCAACCCTGAACTAACATTGTGGCAACTGTTACACTTATAAGATAACTCCTGAACCAGGAGTGTATTGTTTAATAATATTATGCTTTATCCTTGTACTTCATCACTTGGTAAAGTAAGCAAGTAAAAGGTGGGAGAGTTGCACAGACACTACCTTAACATGTGACAGCAGAGACTTATTTGACTTATATGTGCCCATTAGTAAGTAGTACGCCTCAGACATCAACGAGTCATACCTCTCAAAAGTACTGATGATCACTGCATGCCCCCAGTTTAGCACCATACATTTGTACTGGAAAATCATTAAAGACAGAAGTTAGGAAAGTAATTATACACATTGCAGTTTCTGACTTCACAACCCTTACAAGGTCAAACAGGCAGGATACAAAACAAGGAGAGTAACAACAGCAACATATCCTTATTTGTGCCATAGTAGTAAATCACCTTCGCCCCTCCCAAAATAACGGTGTACCCTTGTTTCTTCCATAACAGTAACTCACTTTTGTTCCCTCCAAAAGAACCGTCTATTCTTCTTTGTGCCATAACAGTAATTCAGCTTTGTACCCCCTACAAAAGAAGTGTCCCCCTGTATGTGAAATAAAAGTAACTCAGCGTGCTCCCCCACAAAAGAGCAGTCTATGTTTGTCGGTGCCATCCAACCTGCTCTTCAGTTGTTGGAAACTGCATATCATATTATTCCCAGTTAACATCCTCACACACTTTAAGGCCAATGATATAGAATGGCTTACACACTGTATGTGTCAGAGTACTGATCAGATAACTGATGAGTGACCAACAAACACAGAACGGTAAATTCAGAGCTGTATAATTACAAATAACAATCGTAACAGTGTGTGTGATCACTAAGTGCACTACGTCCAAATATAATAAATATAAGAAATCTACAAATAACAGTTTATGGTTTGATATCAGTGTACATTCTGTTGCAGATGATTGTGTGAAGAATGACTTCAGTTCTTTGCTACAAAGCTGTTTCTGTGGCAAAGAGGGCTAAGGCCATCATTTTCTGTGTGCATGTCATACACTGATTTTCCTCATTTCAACTACTTATCTCCTTGTTTTCCCTTTTCTATTTTTGTTTGTGTAATGTCTTTTTTGTCACTATTTGCCTGACAGCCACAAACAGAAACCGCATACATTCAATTAATGCCAATGATGTCATGTAACTAGTCCTGTGTCAGCAGTTGTTAAGCTGGAGTACAGATTGTACTGGGTTCTAGTACAGGGTCTACAACCTTTGTTTTACTGTTGTGATATTGCAATTTATAGCAGTGAACTGGAACACAGACAAGTGTTTTTTCAACCTTCTTGTGGCAACAGGTGTAAATGTAGGACTGCAATACACATGGTCCTGTGTTTGAATACAGCAAATACCATACAGTTTTACTTTTGTCCAAATTCCCATTATGTATTACCACATTATTATCAAATGTATGACTGTGGGTAGAGTGTGTACTACATTCCTTTAAGTATATTTCTGCTATCAGGACTGGCATGGCCTTCACATTTCCCTAACATACATACACAACTGCCTGTACATCCAATTACCCCATGACTGCAACTGCAATTATGCATTTTCTCACTGCTTACCCCTCTTGCACACTGCTTACCATCCCACAAACACAGGCTCAAGGGTGTGCGCCAAGCACCATGTTTACATAATGGTAAGCAGTGAGCAACATTTCCAAACAGTGTGCGTGCACTCCCAGTAAGTGCAATAACTGGAAATGGTGGGAAACCATCAGTTTCCATTGCTCTTGATCCATGGTAGACATGGCAGGCGTTCGTTGGAAGGGTATGAGATTTAGGGCACAGAGATGGGGTGTCCATGTGTCCAAGATTTATATCGGACTCCTAGTGAAATACCAAAGTGCCAGGCTGCTGTAGGGTGACTATTATGGTTCCTAATATAAATTGGAAGCTTGGGATAGTTTGGCCTGGGCTATATCCAGTGCCACTGGTATCCTGCGCACTGGTGAGCAATGTAGGCACCACTTTATTGACCTAAGGCACAGGAACAGGGATTCCCTCAATGATTAGATTGAGGAATATAGGACTGCGGACATCCCACAAATGTGTAAGTATCAACTACAGAGAGTACCTGTAAGGCTTAAAAGCTGAATACAGATGAGCAAGACTGGTGTTCATAATGGTATTCTGATCTTTTCTTTTTTTTCCACAGCTGCCATAGAAAGGGAGGTCAATGTTAGGACCATGGAGCTAGGTTGGTGAGGATGAGGGAGGGATGTGGTATGTACAAAGCAGAAGACTAGTGTTACTGTAGCATTAAAAGTTAAAGATAGCTTTTTTGGTATTTTATGGAGAAGTATCAAACTGAGCATGCATATCTCAACTGTAAAAGCAAGTACACATGCATTAGTCTGTAACACAAAGAGTACAATATTAGACTTTACTCAGAGGTTGTACGTTCAGGTATCACACTTCCAAAATATACAATACTGTTAATTCTTCAATTATGTGCAACTTAAAGGTTTAAAGTAAAAGCTCTATACCAGTGGCACACATGGCCTGCTGTAAACTGTAATCTGTATAACTAACACAAGCACATGTGCAATATATGCATATATAAAGGAGTACTTGTAGCAATCTGTAGTATAGTGTGAATATGTTAGAAGCTGGTATTCTTAAAAGCAAAAGTTATCTGTTAGGGGGTGGTAATCTTAAGAGTAAAGGTTAAGATAAAAAAGTCAAAAATTGTATTAATCCACTGTATGTCACATATGGAGGTATTAATCCTATCTCTTTTTTCTCTCACATTTATCCTCATTTATTTATTTATTTATTATTTGCATTTGTTGACCGGGATAGTCCACTGGGCCAAGTCGGCCCGTTTTCAGTGGAGGCCCGAGGAGAAATGCGCCACAAGAAGAATTACATTGCATTGCATTACATTTACATATATGTAGGATTACATTACATTACTATTAATAGAACAATATTCATTCTAATGTATTAGGTAACATAAGTAGATTAGGAAATCTTATTCATTATATTTAAATCAGAACTGACAAAGAAAAGCTCATTAGGTATTCATGTAAACAAAAAAATATAAAGAGGAGGGTAGGAACAAAAATGAAGGAGGTAGTTTAGGTAGGAGCATGAGAGGGACAGTCCCACTTGTAGGACAGATGTGAGAAGAGCTGAGTTTTGAAGTTATTATGGTTAGATAAGTTGCGTAGATGAGGAGGGAGAGAGTTCCAAAGTTTGGCTATTGTGCAGGATAGTAGTAGTTGGCCTGGAGGATAAGAGGGTTTATGTACTTGAAGCAGATTTTGGTTCTTGGATCTTAGGCAGCGGGAGGGAGTGTAGGGTGTAAGAGCTTTGGTTAGGGATGGACAGTCTGATGGTTTGAAGATGAGCTTGTGAGTAGTGGTTAGCTGCAGATATCTAAGGTAGTTGGGGAACTCTAGCCATTTGAAGGTGAGCAGTGAGTGGCAGTGGTGAGATGAACTTTTGGAGTTGGTAGCGAATTTGCAAAATTTGTGGTAGCAGGCTTCCAGTTTGAAGCGCAGGCCTAGTTGGAGGATGGCAAATAGGGGAGCGCCGTACATAAGAGATAGGAGGAGGAAGGTTGTTGCAAGAGTTTGTCAGGTGGAGGGGCTGAGATAGCGATTGTGCCTGTATAGCAGACCAATTTTCTGATGAGTTTTCTTGATAGCAGAGTATATGTAGGAGTCAAACTTTAGGTTTTCGTCAATAATGATGCCTAGTAGTTTGGTTGAAGGGACTATTTCTAAAGGAGTTTTATTTTGGCTTGTAATACAGAAATGGTTTCTGTCTAATGTGGAATTTCTAGTAGGGGTAAAGATCATTAGTTTAGTTTTGGTGGCATTTAGGGCAAGATGATTGGTTTTCATCCAGGATTCAGTATTAGTAAAGGTAATTTGGGTTTTTATTAGTAGTTCAGAGGAGGAGGAGGCTGAGGAGATGATGGTGGAGTCATCTGCATATTGGATGATGGAGGCTTCAGGGATGGAGAGGTGGAAGTTGTTGATAAATATTTTAAAGAGCAGAGGGCCTAGAACTGAACTTTGGGGAACCACGGTGGGTGTGTGTAGGAAAGGAGAGGAAGATTCTTTCCACTGGACAGCTTGTTGGGGGTTGGATAGGTAGCTGGTGAACCAGGCAATGGTACAGGGAGAGAGATGTAAGGATGGGAGCTGGGATAAAAGTAAGGAGTGGGAGATGGTGGTGAATGCTTTTGAGAGGTCTAAAAATAGTGATGATACATATTTGCCTTTATCATGTGCTAAGTTGATAGTCTCTAGAAAGGAATAGAGGGCAGTGATGGTACTGTGGCCAGGGAGGAAGCCGTGTTGGGTGTGGGAGAGAAGTTTGTGCAGGTTTAGCTGTTGCATGATTTGTGCATGGATAGTTTTTTCTAGTATTTTTGAGAGAGGGGAGAGTATGGCTATAGGTCTAAAATTGATTGTGTCAATGTTTTTACCACCTTTGTGAAGTGGAATGATGTATGCTTGGCACCAGATGGTTGGGACGTATGATTCCTGTAAGATCTGTTTATGAGAATAGATACGGGATAGGCGATGGTTTCAGCAGATCGTTTGAGGAAGGTGGGTGGTAGATTGTCTGGTGCATTATGACAAGGTTTTAGCTTGAGAAGTTTTTTTTATTGTGTTTGTGGGGATGGGTTTGAGGGTAAAGGGGGATGAAGGAGGAGAGTCGCTGGAGGGCGTATGGGGGCAGGAGGAGTGGTCAGAGAAGGAGGAGGATAGTTTTGCTATGCAATCTATGAAGAAATAGTTGAAATTAGTGGCAGTTTGTAGATTGGTGAGAGTAGGGTCTGGGCATGGATTGCTTCTATTGTCTGGATGGAGGACTGAGGAAATGGAGCTCCAAAATTTCTTTGGATTGGATGAGTGCACAGATTGAAGTTTGTAGTAGTAGCTTTTGCTGTCTTTGATTATTAACGTTTTGGCTAAGTTTCTGAGTTGCTTAAATTCTAGGAGGGAGTTGGCGGTGTTTTGTTTTTGGAATTGTTTCCATTTTCTGTCACGTTGATGCATGATATTTTTAGTTTGATAACACAGCCAGGGGCAGGGATTTGATTTGATTTGTTTGGATCTAAGGAGGGCCTGTTGATTTAGGATGGCTAGGAAAGTATTGTTAAAATAGGCTAATGCATCATCAAGTGGGGGAGTTTTTAGGCATGACCAGTCATTGTGCTTCAGGCATTCTGAGAATACATCAGGGTTGAAAGAGGATAAGTTGCGGGTTTGGATAGATTGGTGTTGTTTTGGTAGGGTGGAGGATATGCGGTCAATGAAGGCAGGTAGGTGGTCGCTGAGAGGATCGGGTAGAAGACTGACTTGTGAGGCAAGGTGGGGGTGGGTAGTGAGTATCCAGTTTATGATGGTACCAGAGGTTCCATCTTTGTTTGGCCTGGTTGGAAGGTTTATGAGTTGGGTGAAGTTGTAGAGATTGATAGACTGGGATGGGGTGTCAAGAGTTAAGGGAGGCCCTGTTAATATTTACATCTTTTTTCTTTTTCTTTTTTTTTCTTTGTTTGTTTTATTTTATTATGTGTCATCAAAATGTGTCCATGTCATCCATGTGTACCACATCATGAAATGCTCCACAGCACAGTAGGGTAGCCCTGCCTCACAGACTCTGCCTGCCCTCACTCCACCAGCTCCAGCACCACTGACCAGCAATTCTGGGAGTCATCATGGCAGTAGCACCTCTGCTGTCCCTGCAATACCTGCCCTAGAGGATAGTCGAGTGGTTCCCTCTGGGGGCAGTGGCAGAGGTGGTGAGTTGCACGGAGTTGCAAGGGATGGTGTGTAGGGTTGTGTGCTGCACTGTTGGTGCACTCCTATGCTTACTGGAGAGGCTGCTCTCCCTCATTTTACATAGTACCAAGAGGAAAAGGAGACATCAAGCACTCCAGCCACTGGCGCAGTGAGGTGACAGTGATGACATGATGACAGTCCTGTGGGTGAGGACTCGATTCTCACTGTCACCCGGCTTGACGACCTTGGGTCCTGGGTGTCCCCACCCTCACCCCTTCCATGGTATCCACTGACCTCATGTCGATCACTGTCCTGTCTTTTGTATTGTTTATGTTGTTTGTCTGCAATTTCTTCCTCAGCTACCCAATTTAATAGACCTAGACATACCTACATCTCTTCCCCAACATTCCCCTCTCTCTCTCTCAAAAAAAAATAGACACCTGCCCCCCCCCCCCCCAAAAAAAAAAAGTCTCGTACACAGCTCTCCATTTTGCATGTGTCTTCTTGACACACTAGATTCGGTCCAATTGTCTATACAACATGACTGTGTTGTGGTCACCCCTCTCTCTCTGGAGGTAACAGTCCAAATTCCGCTAATATTCTGCATATATTATCAATTTTTACTGTTGAATAAATGGATAGCTATGGTTCTTTCTTACCTCCCACCTGCACATTCCTGTACTGCTTTCCATTTGTTCTTCCCCATTTCACTACTGTCCTATCTTCCCCATTTCTTTTCTTTAATGCATCATTGCACGATGGTGCACATCACCCACCATCTCGCAGCCACTGTAACGCAAAAGTAGTTAAAAGTATTAGATGTAGTTGTAGTTGAACCCAGTACCATCTGGCCCCAAAAATTAATGTATCACTGCATTAACACTTGCTGCCACAGAGTCAGTTAAGTAGCAGGTGTATTCCAGAAACTCAATACTAACTGTCAGACTTTACCAATGCTGTGGAAGCAACGGATCCCTTCACATTTTGGGCTCCGTGTTTGTGCGGAAGTGTGGATAATGCACCAACAGTGAACGGTTTCAAACAGGTGCAGTTACTCCAGTGCAATGGTGCTTAACAATGCTGAGCTATGCCAACACACAGCAACACATCTCAAATAAACAATTCATATCATTACATTATCACTCTGTAAAGAAAAGTATTGTAAAATATGACAGCTGTATTAAAACCCAGTACCATCTGGCCTCAACAAAGGAATGTATCACTGCATTAACACGTGCTGCCACAGAGTCAGTTAAGTAGCAGGTGTATTCCAGAGGCTCGATACCACCTGTCAGACTTTAGCAATGCTGCCACTGGAACAGTTACAAAACATTCCCTTATGTACTAATTCTTAAGGTCTCACTTTTGCCCACCACGCAGAGATAAGCACAACCAAACCTTCCATTCATTCCTCTGTTTCCTGTGATTGTACTAAGTGCCACATCGTCCAAACAATGGCCGAAAAATAATAAAACAATAACAAAAAAAAAACTGTCACAGAAAATACAATTTGCCAACAAATGAAAAGGAGACTGGATGCTAATGAAACAGAACCTGTGAATTGTGTGCTGCTTACTTGCATTTCCAACCTTGACAGGCATACATGTAAAACTTTCTAAGTCTAACCTAACACACCTACCTGATGTAATCATTTCACAGTTGCCATCCATTAAACACAAACATAGAATGAGTGCCTGCACTATGTTTACATATGCAACAATGAGCCAAGGATTTGGGATTCAGCAGTTCTAACAAGTTCACACCTCATTTGCATCTTCATCATGGTGACAGCCCTGAAACTACACCAGAGAGCAACCGTGTAGCTAGAGAAAGTGAATGGGAGCCGAAACGTTTATGTGTTGAACACAGAAGACAGGATATTACTTTGGGATACAATTGCAGGGAGAACTACTGATTTTTAGAAAATATGCCTGCATTTTGTCAACTACTTACTGCATATGTTGACAAGTAACTATGAATAGTGTGTTTAAAGTTTTTTTTTAATATTTATTTTGATTAGCACACACTTTTATATGTCTGCTCTAGTTACAAGTCTACTGATAGCATGGGTAACTTTTTCAGGGGATTTCACAGGTTTATATGATTGGCAATACCTTCATATGGAATGTTCTGTATTACATCTGTAGACATGTTTCAGGTACAGGTCATTTCATAGTACTTTTAGCATTTCAATGATGCTTTCTTAGCCAAATGTGTCATTTGTCTGTTCATTTGGGGGTAGGGGGGCAACGTTTTTACATCCAGCATGATATCTAACTGAAATACATCTCTGCTGTCACATGTTAAGGTCAGTTCTGTACAAATCTTCCATCTTTTATTTTATATTCTGTCCATGTAGACTCCTTTCCGTAGCTGTTTTCCAAAAGTTTTGGAATTTGCGGGGAAAGCCTACACAGAATCTACATGGTTGCTTTATAAGCTTGTTGAATAGTTCCACAATGTTGGCTTGGTTAATTAGCATGCAATTCAGTGCTTATGATGTAATTAACATGCTATGATGTTTACCTTGCTTGCGCGGTGGTGCATGCCAATACACTGCGTTTACTGAAACCAAAAGTTTCCGTGACCTTGTGTGCATCTCGCCGCGACACACAGTGAAAAACAACTGTGTAGGCTCTACTGAATCCCCTGACAGTTTACAAACATGGTAGAAATAGGAGAGGAATAAATATGAAAAAGAAGTAATAGGAATTATTTAGTGGCCTGTGGGGAATCTTGCAGAATAAAAATATGAGTAAATCCAGAATGCTAAAGAGAAAATAAAGAAAGATTTGGACAATGTGCATGTGTTTAGAAAGGTTGCTGTTAGGAAATTTGTTTTGATACTAATTCTAGAGCTACAAAAACTTTTAGAACAATGACTTAGGAGCAAATTGCAGTAAGAGCTGCAGTCAAACTTAGGGAAGCCTTGAAAAAAACAACCAGAGATTCTACAGAGGTTTTAGAGACACTTCAGTAATTTTATGAACATCTGTATAAAGCAGGGAAATGAGGAGCCATGAAATGGCACAGATGGAAATATTTATACAATACTTAGTTACATCACTGTTACAGGAAGATGAAGCTAGCAATTAATAGGTATGACAGTAAGACAAATAATAAAACAGTGACATATAATTAATCAACGGGAATTTTCAAGAAACTTGTAGTATTCCTGTCAAAATTTGTAAGGATGAAATACAGTGATAAAAAGAGCTGGAAGGCTATGTTTAACAATACCTTAAAGAGGGAAATTACCACCATCTTGGAAGAAAGCTGTAGTTGCTGTATTATTGAAAGAGGATCCAGCTTCATATAGAACCATTTTGATTACAAACCATGATTAAAAGGTATTTATGTCTGTATTAGCTAACACAATAGCAAGGACAATATTAAAATATGTAGCTATATAACAGTGCTGTTTTGTGTAGGGGAGGCAAATAACTGACAACATTAGAGAACTTCTGGTAATGGCAGATAGCTGATCATGTGTTTTTTACCTCTTCCTATTGGGAAGTCTGGCAATTATGAAGCTCAGGTTTCATTTCAAGTGGAAATACTTTGTTTTAGCTCAAAGGTAGTGTTGCTAAGTTGTTCTCAGATGCAGCAAAGATTGAAAAAGCTTAAACTGACAGGCAAACCCAAAACAAATATAAAACTCAACTGGTTGTCAGGCTTAAGCAATTACTATGGCACAAGTGAATAATAGCTTGAAGAGGGAGAAGCTGGCGTGTTTCCAAAACACCACTGAATTTAATTTTGGAAAAGCTCTCCAAAACAGAAAGTAAGCTGGATGACTACATGATCAAGATAGAGGAAAGGCAGGCCAAAATCATGTCCACACACACTCAAAATTCAGACGCAGTCATGCAACTAAATAAGGATCTTTGACAAGTTCAGATGCACATTACAGACAATGAGGTTAGAGCTGAGTGACTACAGCTAAAGATGACTGATCTAGACGACTAGGAAAGCATGAAAAAATAAAGACTGGTGAGCAAGCTGGGAATGGGGAGGGGAGAGACCTGGATGTGTTGGTGTTTCCAATCCCTATCTCTCAGCACCACACACTCCAGAGACCTCAACCTCATTACCACAATCAACAGAACATGCTGGAGCGACAAGTTCATAACCCAGAGACTGCTCATGCTATGGAATAGACTTCCTATACATGTAAAACAGAGCACCTCACTGGCCCTCTTCAAGAGAAATCTTGATGAGTAGATGGGAAATAGAAAATTCACCCCGGGGATCACTCCAGTGGCTCTACTTGACAGAGGCATGGGAACTAAGGTCGGGTGGCACGATGCCAGGGTAATCCTATGGGCAAGGCTTGTAAAGGCTCCAGGGTCATTAGCCTAGTACACACCTATGAATCTATGAAAAGACTCAAGATCAAGAGGGGCTGATTACAAGCGAACCATGTGGGCATGCCACACTGACATTTCTACTGTTAAAGGAAAAACTGCAGCAGAAGGACAAAACTATGGACATGGGAGAAGGGAAAAGTGAACACTTCGACTGTTCTTTGCTTTTACATTCTATTTTACGAAAATGAAACAATAAGTGAGAAGGTCACTGAAAAGTCAGTAAAAATAAAATGAAAACTCCAGCAAAGCTAGAACTTCCACTGAGTGACCTCCCAAACCTCTTGTATCAGAGGCACATGGGATATATGCAAATGACTCATATGAACATCAGGTGTTTCAGCTAAATGGCGATTCTGAATGCCCATGACTTGTTTCGCCGTTTTAATGGACACTTTCAAGCCAATAAAGCCAAACCTCACTAGCTGTGGATATGCATATTTTGGCTTTATTGACCTGAAATTGTCCATTAAAACGATGAAACAAGTCATGGGCATTCAGAATCGCCAATTAGCTGAAACACCTGATGTTCATAAGGGTCATTTGCATATATCCCATGTACCTCTGATACAAGAGGTTTGGGAGGTCACTCAGTGAAAGTTCTAGCTTTGCTGGAGTTTTCATTTTATGAAAATGTGAATTTACTCATCCCTGCATTACTTTGAGCTTATTTTGTGGCAATGTATCAGGAATGCTCATACAAGGATTGGTTATATTACGTATATACATATGAGAAAGGGCGTATACAAGTGTTTATTTTCTCTTGTTTACTGATGGAAAGTACTCTTTTTTTTCTTCTTCTATCAGTTCTCTCCCTTTTTGTCTCAAGTGGGATAAGTTCAGAGCAGAGTTAAGTGAAGGTACTCAGTTTTCTCCCACTGGTTTTGGGCAATGCTTACACTGGAAACATAGCTGTTATTGTCCATCAATACACATGCTATGACTTCCAGGAGAGACTCCATTCTGGATCCCGATTTAAGGTTCCCAGGTAACATTGGAAGGCATGGTACAAGAAAATTGCTGTGGGTGTGACTCACAAAAATAGTTTCTGTACATAGTTGGGTTGGTGTTAAAACCTGAACTTTACATTCTTACAGATAGTCAACAGAGTCACATGTTTAAATGATGAGATAGGAATTTCACATGTGTGCAGATGACGTTTTAGTCAAAGCTTTATCCCTCTATATCACAACAAGGCCGAAAGACATACTTCAGGATCACTTTATAACCAAATTTGGAAGAATCTTGGCTGGAAATTGATGGAGATATTTAAATTTACCTCTTTCAAAATATTGGCTTGCAGATACTGCTGAATCAAAGGACATTCAATATAAGAATCAGAAAAAAAAAATCTTCCCAAGTCTGCAGTATTAGGAGTCTAGAAAAAGGTCATTTTTATGTAGCTATGTGATGGATACACCACCAAGAAGGTATTTAAATGTGGGTGCAATCAAAAATGTAGAGAATGACTGTGCAAGTTTGAGAAGAGGATTAACAGCATGAAAATATACGGCTTGTAACTATGAAAGTTATATATTTTACTACAAGGTCCTAAGGGCATGTTACTTCTTCCTTTTTACACTCTGTTTTATGTACACTACAAGAAGTTGCATGTTTAAAAGTCTGTTTGAATAAAACTTGGGGTTTAAAAAATTACAGTAAACAACAATCGTACCCACATGAAAGAGTAGTGTAAGAAAATACTACTGTTGTTTATATGTATTAATGCAGATAAAGCATTCAACAGTGTCAGTGGGGAGTTTATGAGCAGGGCAATAGTAGCATTTGGATTCCCTGACAAAACAGGGTTATTAAAGAGGATCTATGAAGGGTCAGAGACAAAATTAAAGTGGGAGGGTTTCTCTATGAAAAGATGTGCATGAACATATGAACCAGGCAGGGATGCCCTCTACTTGTTATTTAATTTATATTTTTTACATTCAGAATCACAAGCAAAGAAAATAAAGGATTCACAATTTAGAAGAAATAACTGGTGTGGTAATTAATCCTTTACACAGGTCTAGAAAATGATATTTTGGTGTTATGAAATATTCTGCAATATTAAGTATTTTTGGAATATAAAATAAATGAAGATAAAACAAAAGCTGCAGTGGTAAACCATGTACCTAAGCATCAACTATACTTATGAGACATAAGAAATATTTAGGCATTACACCAGATAAAAATATCTGGAAACAGACAAAACAAAAAATGTAAAAATTACAAAAGTGGAATGATTATGAATACGGAAGGTAAGAAACAAGCAGTGAAAATGCTTTTAGTCCTTTAGTCTTATACACTGGTCAGTCATATTTTTACAAACCAGAGAAGTTGTGAATGATAAACATTAAAAAGCTGAAGGAGTTTATTTGGAAGGGAAAGGGAACAGTGGTTAAGTAGAATAAGTTTATTCTCCCCATAGAACAGGGTAGTTTAGAGTTATGTGATTTGAAGGAGTACGTTAAAGCTACAGTTACGTTTCACATATGCAACTCAAGTAGAAGGTTATAATTCAAAGTGGAAATGAATGGTGATGGAATAGGGGAAGAGAGACTGAGAGATTATGATTTTGATACAAATCCTTATGCACAACAGTAAAAAATACATTCAAAAAGTAGCAGAAAGCATTCTAAGAACTAAGCCATAGTAAAGAATGCATTTATTGATACGGCTGTCTTTTAGCAAGGGTATAGTAATGTAAAAAAAAATCGCCAAAGGTTCTTGTAAATCCACCTTGCATCCAGGACCCCTGTGCACATCAAAGAATCGAGCTACAGGATTAACAAGTACATAAACACAATCAGATGCAAATAGAACAGCTGATGTTAGCATGACAGTAGCAGACTGCCATCACTTCTCTGCTTATTACACAAACAGGCCAATTAACTAAAATCCAGAATTCAGAAATAGCTTAAAGCAGTCCAAAACTTTAAAAGTCACTACTTAGTTTTAAAATAATAATAAATAAAAAAATCAACCAGACTGTTACCGAAAGAACCAGCTTTACTCATGTATGATGAGCAGTTTTGTTCACTAACTGCACTTCATCAACAGGTAAGAGGGGGCTAGAATTTATTGGTGGAAATTAGCAAAGGTGCCAAAGTACTGGCCAGAAATAACTAGGAAGGGAAGGGAACAGAGTGGGATGAAGCTAAGCAGGAGACTGGAGTGCACATTATGGACCGCCCTCCCATCAGGGATTGATTATTGTGTACACAAGAAAGAGAAAAGGGGCAGGACAGTGCTAAATGAAAGCCCAGCTCTGGGAGAATTTTTATCGGAGACTAGAATATTTTACACAAATATTAATAATAACAAATTTGTTTACTTACTGTTACATCTTTAGTCCCTTTGTCTTTCTAAACATTAATGAAAAGGTGGGGTTCATGCTTTACAGTTCACCTACCAGTTTAAACACAGATGAGTTCCAGTCTTTCATCTTCTTGTAAAGCCACATTTCACATGTCTATTCCTACATCCAGTGGGACTGACACTGTACAGTATCCTATTTATTCACAAATTGTACAATGTTTTTGGTCATCCTGATCACGATTCATGTCCATTTCTTAACACCAGTCTGTGGTGCAAGTTCAAAGTACTCCTTACTCTTCTAGTCAGCTCCTGTGCTTTTTTTCCATTTCTCCAGTATTTTTGTTTGGAACAATGGAAAAGGTTTCACTGTCAAAGTATCTCTCTGGGCTTTGCTATTGGCAGAAGAATGAGTAGAGTCCCCTTCTGCTTGCTGTCTCACTCTTTGTTGGATAACCTTTTTGATTTTCTCCTAAGCCTTTGCTGGATCCAAAAATGTCTTTGATCCTCCAGGAAAAATATTCTGAAGATAGCTGGATACAGCAGACTGAATCTCATTTTTGCCTCTCAACAGTTCCCTGACTGCTGGAGGAACTTAGTTTTCTCCTTCTGCAGTGAATAATCATTTTCCACAAACACTCAGTTATCCCCAGCTTTTAATATATTTCCCTTCTTCCACAATTTTCTCAGGAGTGACTCTTTCACCTGGTATGATTACATCTTTATTAACATAGGTGCTGGCTGCTTTCCTGTGATCAAATATGGAGCATATACACTGCCTCCTCTTTTAATTAGCAAATCCTGCTATGCTATGCAATACCAGTTTATCTGCTTATTTGTACTTTCATAAACTAATGCAGTTTATTCCTTCCAGTCTGTCTGGTACAGCAGAAATCCCATACTTTCTCTGGGTGCTCTGTATTCTAACTCTAATTTTTGAAAGAGTTCTTCTTGAAAACTCTCATATTCAGCTAGTCTTTCCAACATTTCAACCTCTTTTGGCCACTTATCCACTCATCTGAAAAGCTACTTAAAGCTTATTCTATTCTTTCCAGCCTGTCATTTAATTTTAAATATTTCTCCAGTGCCTCGCTTATTTTAAACACCTCTGAATGAATTTATTTTTTTAGCTCAAAATTACTGGAAGCCATCTCCTGTACCAAAGCTGAAACCTGATTTGCTTTCTGCTGAATAGCTGCAAGGCTCTTCCCAACCAGACTGTTTTCTACTCCTTTTCTAGCTGACTTCCTCTTACTTTCTACAAAAATCTCCTTTGCTGACATCCAGGCAGTGTAGTGACTAACTAGTAACTGAATTTTACTCAGATTTATATGTTTGCACCCCCCCCCCCAAAAAAAAAAAAAGTTTTTCTTGCTGCGATAGATCTAACAAATCTATTGATCATTGTACAGACATCTTGGAAGTTGCTATTTTCTATACTTGTCCTGAGAAAATTAAGCATACTTCTGATAGTGTTAGGGCAAATGCTTGAGAAATGCTACAAGTTTTTATGCAGTATTTAGTCCCCAAGTAAAACACAGTCAAGTGGTCATTGCAAGGTATCTTATAGTCAAATTTCCTTTTTCTTCTAAAAGACAAACTTTTCACAGAAAAGAATCCCCAATGAGGTACTTATCTTCCTATGTTCTTTTTGCTGAAGCCAACCATTAGAGATGAGGAGACGTGATGCTGATTAGTCTGTAGTATGAGCTGAGAGCAAGAAAGTTCTGAGTTTTTGATGTGACCATAAATGCCTATCACACCAGCACATCAGTTAGTGATTACAGCAGATTATATTGCATGTGAGAAAGAAGCCTCAATTTTGTAGACTGTCCAGATGTATAGATATCCTGGTGGATAAATCCCAGTAGCAATGAATAGTGCAACAGGGATCTTATGAAGATCTGGAGATGACACATGCAAATATTCCCCTTATACCAATACACAATGACATCCAGATCAGTGTGGAGAAGGAAAATCTTTGGAAACTGGAATGGACATCAAGCTTTCTATGGCAGAAATCCCAATTGTTATTACTAAAGCAAAAATGAGCATTATGATGAATATCTTAATGTATTAGGTAGGATGCGTACTGTAATTAATTTCAGTTTTCATTATTAAGTTTAGTGCTGTTTTTTCATATGTCTTAACTGCTGTATATACTGTCCTAGTGGGGTATTTATGTGCACTGATTGTTATTACAAACAGCAATTCAATACCAGTGTCAGTGGCTCAAATAGGCAGCACACTTGTCTTTGGTGCTGGAAGTCTAGAAGTCTGTCGGTTTACTCCCATCTCCAAGTGAGTTGACTGCTGACACCGGAGTGCAGCATTAGGTGGGTACTACCCTCATCACTATGTCACCCTTCAGATGATTTTTTTTTAAACTGAGGACCCATCTGCTTAAGAATGTGGTAGCTCAGGTAGATGTAAAAGACCCCACAGTACCAATCAACAGCAGCAGAAGTTCCCCAATGAGCTGATAAAATTTCCCTAGATACTATAAATACCACCATGGGTATCCTATGAAAAGAGGCCACTAGCTTACTGGGACTAACCCAGTTAACAAATAATAACAAAAGTTGTTGCGTCTTTGGGCTTATCCCGGTTAAAAGTAAAACAATAAAAATGTATTTAAGTTTGTTTATTGGGTAGTGCACTAATTGTCACAGACCAATTCTGAGCCCAGCCAAGGTGAATATAATAAAAACACATTTGCATAAATGAATAAAAGCATGAAACAATACTGCCCATAAAGACATTATTAAAAAAAGTTGGGCATAACTAGCAAATGTAGTTGAGATGGCTATCTTGCATGGTCCTTTTCTGACCTGAGATGAACGAATTATATATGGGAGATGGCTTCCACTTAGTCCTTCAAACAGCAGAAAATAACCAGGAAAAAGGATGGCATACTTTGCTGACAACACAGTGCAGAGATGGTCTTGTGTGATTGCAAGAGACCAATAGGCAAATGCATGAAAACTTACAAAAAGACACGTGTTGGCTGCTCAGAGATCAATTTAAGACTGATTCAAAAACTATATCATGAAAAATATAAAGTGCATACATGATAGCTTATTTTCAATCATTTGGAATACCTTTTGGGATGAAAATGTCTACCAAATAAATTAATATCTAATTTGAATTTCTTTTCAGTATTAACTTATATACATTTCTTTAAATGAATTATGCACTCAATAAGTTAAATTAAGCAAACTATTGTAATTTAAAGCAGTGTTATAACATGATAAGCTAAAAGGGAGCAAAAAAAAATGAGATAGAAAAACAAAGAAAAAATCTTGTTGTACGATCACTTCTACATTAGGGCACTGCTGTAATCTTATCAAAATTGAATGTCCTGCAGAAAGCTTCCAACTTTGTTACCCATGACAATGTCTATTCACCAGTATGTAGCTCTTCTGGTGCCATAAAAATTAGTGAATCCTGCATCTGTTTTTCATTTACTTAGTTTAGAATTATTGGCAACATTACTATTATTACTCAAAGTATCTCCTCATGTCAAAATCGAAGCAGCATGATTTCAGCAGATGGTTACTCAAAGCATCAACATTGCACTGAGGCTGCCAAGATGCCTAAGGCTGCTAACACTACTTGCTGATTATGACAGGGCAGCTTCAGAATTTGGCTTGTACCCAGACATGTCTCTCAAAATACAGATTACATTTTATAACACTGATGCCTAGGGCATAACACCCAAACTGCTTCACAAATGGGGATTTGACTAAGGAAATTTTTTGTCTCCTGCAGCGAATGACAGCAGATTAAAAAATATTAAAGGGTTAGTCTAGAAAGAACAGAAATTGTAAACATACCGATATTATATATAAGACCTGGTCTGTTGCCATGTTGGATAACCTTAACTGCACGAACTCCACTGCCTCCATCTAGGGAGAAACCCTGGCACCAGCCTGGAACACCATCGGGGTGAATTCCTTTCCCAACTCGCATTGTGCATCTGAGGAAAAAAAAAAAAAAAAAAAAAAAAATGACTCTATACTGAAAGCATTTAGCCATCATTCATCAGATATGGTATAATGTTTAGAAGAATTAAAAATTAAATGGATGGCTGTATCACTCATCTCCATTTAACAACCATCTCTGCTTTCTTCAGAAGGGTAAAATGCTTACCTTTTCTTGAGTCAAAATCTGTGGGTGAAGATTTATATATCTTTTGTGTGTGTGTATATCTACACACACACACACACACACACACACACACACACACACACACACACACACACACACACACACACAATCATTTGTTACTGTCAAGTGAATATTTTACTGATAAGTTGTGAAGCTGTCACAATCTGTCAAAATCATAGCTTGTTGATGTGTGCTAGATGACTTATGCTCAGTCAGCTATAGCATAGTACAGTACAGTTGTGTACACTTACCATAAAAGTAGATGTTCGAGTGTATTCACGTTTGCAGTCATCACACTTGGGTTATCTACCTGCAGGTAGCCCTCAGTCGGCCCGAATACCAGAGACTTAGTATTTCTGCGTCGGTTGCTGTTGCTCCAGGACTGGCGTCATGGGTATAAAAAGAGGCCGCCGACACCATTTACATCAGTTTTCTTTCCCCAAATGTCAGGATCCCACAAATACGGAGCTAAGTTATGGTGCAAAAAACAACACCAGTAAAAAGTAAATACCAGTAAGGGGTGAGTAATACATTTAGAGAAGTAAAGAGAGAGAAATGGGGGCTGGAGGGTGGGAAACCAGGACTGCAACAGTGAATACACTCGAACATCTATATTTATGGTAAGTGTACACAACTGTACTATCTTCTTCTTGTTTCACTGTTGCAGTCATCACACCTGGGTTGAATCCCAAAGCTGAAGAATGGGTGGAGGTAGTCAAGAAGAGTTGGGGTTAGCTAGTATACCTTGCAGGACTGCTGTTGCAAAACCCGCCCTGGATTTGGAAAAGATAGGCAGGTGGTAATGCTTGGTGAAGGTATGAACAGAACTCCAGGTAGCAGCTTCCAGAATGTCCCTGGTAGGGACTCCCCTCAGGAATGCTGTAGAGGCAGAGGTAGCTCTGGTGGAATGTGTTCTGACCCGCTGTGGGGTTGGTTTCCCATGGTGTTTGTAACAGAAATGGATACAGTGTGCTATCCATTTGGAAATAGTTTGTTTAGATATGCCCTTGCCCTCTGCCCCAGGTGCAAAGCTGAGTAGTAGCTGGTCAGATTTTCTGAAGGGCTTAGTCCTGTCAAGGTAGAATATGAGCTGTCTGTGCATGTCTAAAGAGTGCAGGATCCTTTCCCCTTTATTTTGAGGATTGGAAAAGAAGGTTGGCAAATTGCTAGATTGGTTGAGAGCTACACTGGACATAACTTTAGGCATAAAAGTAGGGTTAGTTCTGAGGGAGACCCTGTCAGCATGAAAAATAATGAAGGGTTCCACAGCCATAAGTGCTTGTAGCTCAGACACTCTTCTAGCTGAAGTGATGGCTAGAAGCAAGGCTGTTTTCCAAGAGAGGATTTTTAATTCTGCTGATGCTGCAGGTTCAAAGGGGGGGGGGGGGGAGCGTGAGCTTATCCAGTACAAAGTTAAGGTTCCAAGCCAGAGTGGCTGCTCTACCTGGTGGCCTTAAATTGTTGGCCCCTCTCAGGAACTGTTTGATGAGAGGGTGAGAGAAGAGAGGTGGCTCAGTGTTGTAATGAGCCGAGATGGCAGAGGCAAGGATCTTAATGGAAGAGAAGGAAAAGCCTCTGTGGAGCAGATCTGCTAGGTAATCCAGGATTAGAGGTAAGGAGGGCAGAGCAGTGTCTGCTCCTTTAGAATGAATCCAGGAACAATACCTGTTCCAATTATCAGCACAGGAATCCCTTGTACTGGGTCTTCTGGCTTCCAGAATTACGTCCAGCACCTGCTTGCTTAGGCTGGTCACTGGGGGAGAATTCAAGGAATAAGCCAGGCTGCAAGATTCAGGGTTTGCAGTTGCGGATGCAGGATCTGTCCCTCCTGCTGCGTGAGAAGGGTTGGGATCTGAGGTAGATGCCATGGCAGCACGGTGACAGGCTGAACAGTAGTGGGTACCAGTGCTGTCTTGGCCAGTTTGGAGCTATCAGGATTATCCTTGGTCTGACTTGTCTTATCTTTAGCAGTACCTTGTGTATCAAAGAAGAGGTGGGAATGCATATGCTGAGAGGCCTTTACCCAGTTGAAGGAGAGTGAGTCCACTTTCCATGCTAGTGGGTGGAATGTCCTTGTGCAGAATTTTTGAGCTGGTAATTGAGAGGGGATGCAAATAGGTCTACCTGGGGCATTCCTCCATTTCTTCGAGATGGTCTTGAAGATGTGGGGTGCAGCTTCCATTCGTGGGCATCTAGGAGATTTCTGCTTAATATGTCTGCCAGAGAGTATTGTTTGCCTGGTACAAATATTGCCTGAATCTGCATGTTGTAGCTGAGTGCCAGGGTCCACAGGGCCAAGGTCATTCTGCAGAGTGGGTATGAGTGGGTTCCCCTGCTTGTTGATGTACCACATAACTGTGGTGTTGTCTGTCCTTATCATCAACTGGCCCTCTTTGAGAAATGGTTTGAACTTTCAGATTGCATGCTGAACAGCTAGCATTTCTTTTAGATTGATGTGCAGATGAGTTTGAGTTGGGCTCCAGTGTCCACAATCCTTGCGCATTTGTCCAGCATGTGGGCCCTCAGGCATAGGTCTGAAGCGTCTGTGGTGATGGTCTGGCTTGGTTGACATCTGCGTAAAGGTAGGCCCTTGTTTGACTGGCATGCCTGAGCCCACCATAGGAACTCCTGTTTTAAGCATGGAATTAGTGGGATTTCTGTTTCTAGACTGTGTCTGTGTTGGGACCATAAATTCTTTAAGTACCACTGAAGTTTCCTCATATGTAGTCTGGCATATGGGACCAAGATTATGCATGAGGCCATGAAGCCCAAGGCCTGTAGAACTTTTCTTGCTGTTAACTTGTTCAGTTTTGTTAGTGCCATTGAGAGAAGTAGCCTGTCAGATAGGCTTGTTTTTCTGTAGTCAGGAATGCCATTTGGGATGCTGTGTCCAATTGCTCCCAAGAAAATCCTTGTTTGGGATGGTACTCAGTCTTGACTTTTGTAAATTGACTAGTGTATCCCAGTCCTTGTAGCAAGTAAATGACCCTTTGTAAATCTGTTGTCAGCTTGCTTTTGTTGTCTGCCTGAGCAGGCAATCATCCAGGTATGGGTAAATTTGAATTCCCTGTAGTCTGCAATAAGCAATTACTGATGCCAGGCATTTTGTGAATACTCTGGGAGCAGTAGATAAGCCAAAGGGCAGTGCTGAGAATTGATAGTGCTCTGATCCTGCAAGAAATCTGAGGCATCTTCTGCAGATTGTCCTGATGGGGATGTGCAGGTATGCCTCCTTGAGATCTAGAGTTACCAGCCAAGACTCCTTGCCCAGCATGGGAAGAAGTTGCTGTAGGGTCAGCATTTTGAATTTTGGGACAATGATGTATGTATTTAAGGTGGACAGATCTAGATTGGTCTCCAACTTTTTCCTTTCTTGGAACTAGGAATAGTCTGGAGTAGAACCCTTTTCCTTGTTCTGCTGTTGGCACTCTTTCCACAGCTCTCATGTTTGCTAACTCCATTATCTGGTAGAGCCTCTGTTTTTTTTGATTTGGAGGTAGATTTGGCATTCCTCTTTGACTGGTAAAGTGTGGAAGTGAAACCGGTAACCTTGATCTATGGTTTGTAAAATCCACTTGTCTTTTGTTATGTAGTGCCAGTTCTTTGAAAATAAGGTTAACTTTCGCCTAGAGGGGCTACTATTTGTTCCCTGGTAGGCGGATTTAGGATTAAGTCACTGCGGTTGTGCTGATGTAGTGGCAGTGGCTGTGTCTGTGCCTCTGTTGTTACCTTGCCACTGTAGTCCTCTGTAGGCACCTCCTCTGGATTGGTTTCTGCCTCTGGGCGTCTATTTCTACCTTTGAAATTTTGTGGAGTCAGGAAAGGACCAATTTTGGCAGGCCAGTTCCTGCTAAACCTTGGGGTTGAACCTGCAAGAAATCTTTAACAGTTTGAACAGATTTTGCCTTTTCTTCCATTTCTTCATAACCTGCTGGGCAGGTGTACCAAACAAACTTGTCTTGTCCATAGGAGCATCTAGCAACTTAGCTTTAACATGATCCGGTAAAGCTTGTTCCTTTAGCCATGCATGCCTTCTTATCACTGTGCCTGTCATGGCTGATCTAAATGAAGCCTCCAGTGCATCATAGCCACATTTAAGGAATGGTTGCTAACCTGTTGTATGTTATTTACCATCTCTAATACATATTTCTTATCAAGAGATTCATCAGTGGTTAATTTTTTAGTTAACTGATCAAGCATAAACTCTTGGTATTGTATCATGTGAAACTGACAGTTTAAAGCTCTAGCTGAGAGAGTAGCTGAAGTGTAGACCTTTTTACCCCATCTGTCTAGTGACCTTGCTTCCCTTTCAGAAGGAATAGGGTTTTTAGCTGTGGTCGCGGCTACTGCCTTGGGACCCTGGGATATAGTTTCTGGGTCTGCAAGTGGGGCCTTGTAAAGGTGGTGATGAGTATCTGGCACCCTGTAAAATCTGTCTGGTTTGGCAGGGGCTGGGGGTAAAGAATCTGGAGCGGAGCAAACATCATTGAAAGCATCATCCACCACAGAGAACAGGAGGTATAGCTAAGGGCCTGTGCTGTGGGAGGTGCAGAAAGGTCCTAAGTCTTTTCAGGAGTCTGAAAAATCCTGTTGCTGCCATTGGAACTGTTCTCGCATGGCATGCAAGGTTTCCCCAAAGGAGAATTCTTCTGGTGGGGAAGCAGCTGGAATGGATTCTTCAGCATCCGAATCTTCAAAATTGGAGAGGGAGCCTCAGGCTGATCAGTTATGTCTGATTCATCAGCAGAATCATCAGTAGAAACTGGCTCAGGGGGCTCTGCCCTAGATCTCTTCTCAGGGGGCTGAGAGGCCCTATCTGGGTGAGGTTGAGATCCTCTAATTAAAGAAATTAAATCTTCTGCCAAAGAAAGCATTTGAGAACTAGAAGAGGGCCTGGATGTGGGGGTTTAACAGGCACTGATTTAGTAGTCTTGGCTGCTTTAGCCCTGGCGAAGGCCTTAATGGACATGGCTGCTGGAGGCCTAGCAGCACCACGTGCTGGGGGTAGAGACATCCAAGGGGATGGTGTCTGATAAGTCCACCACCGTAGTGGGTAAAATTTCTGAGGTCGATTCAAGAGTTGTAGCAGGGGCCTCAGTTGTTAGAATAGGTTCAGCTGTACTTTGAGCAGTTTTCTCGGTTTCGGCCGAAACCGAGACACTCGATTTGCTTTACCGTGGTTTGGCGAAACCACGGACCGCGTGTCGGTCTTTATCTTTTTGGGGGTAGTCGGAGGATCCGATGGCATAATGTACGCAAAATCAGTACCGAAAAACTGTTCTGCAAACTCCGACCGACGCCTAAGTGTTCGTCGGTTAAAAGAAGCACAGGCCGAACAGGCTGCTACGTCGTGGGCTGGGCCTAAACAAGGCAGACAGTATGAGTGGAAATCTTTTTGAGGTATTTGTTTCCCACAGGTTAAACAATTGTTAACTTTTTCTGACATCGGCTGAGGCAAGAAAGAGTCCCCAACGGGTACTTAGCTTTAGAAGTCTTGAAGTAGTATTCGGTAGAAGTAATCTCTGGATCCGACCGACCGGCACTGCGAACAGCTTCTGCTTGAGCCACGCGGCAAGAAAGACTGAGGAAAATGGCGTCGGCTGATGCTTTTATACCCGAAGACCAACAGAGATGACGTCGGGAGAAGTGCGACATCAGCCGAAGCCGGACCCGGACTTTGGAATCCGGCCGACTGCAGGGCTGCCTGACGACAGGACAACCCACTTGTTATGACTGCAGATGCATCCATGAAGGACATCACCCAAACTGCTTCACAAATGGGGATTTGACTAAGGAAAATTTTTGTCTCCTGCAGCGAATGACAGCAGATTAAAAAATATTAAAGGGTTAGTCTAGAAAGAACAGAAATTGTAAACATACCGATATTATATATAAGACCTGGTCTGTTGCCATGTTGGATAACCTTAACTGCACGAACTCCACTGCCTCCATCTAGGGAGAAACCCTGGCACCAGCCTGGAACACCATCGGGGTGAATTCCTTTCCCAACTCGCATTGTGCATCTGAGGAAAAAAAAAAAAAAAAAAAAAAAAATGACTCTATACTGAAAGCATTTAGCCATCATTCATCAGATATGGTATAATGTTTAGAAGAATTAAAATTAAATGGATGGCTGTATCACTCATCTCCATTTAACAACCATCTCTGCTTTCTTCAGAAGGGTAAAATGCTTACCTTTTCTTGAGTCAAAATCTGTGGGTGAAGATTTATATATCTTTTGTGTGTGTGTATATCTACACACACACACACACACACACACACACACACACACACACACACACACACACACACACAATCATTTGTTACTGTCAAGTGAATATTTTACTGATAAGTTGTGAAGCTGTCACAATCTGTCAAAATCATAGCTTGTTGATGTGTGCTAGATGACTTATGCTCAGTCAGCTATAGCATAGTACAGTACAGTTGTGTACACTTACCATAAAAGTAGATGTTCGAGTGTATTCACGTTTGCAGTCATCACACTTGGGTTATCTACCTGCAGGTAGCCCTCAGTCGGCCCGAATACCAGAGACTTAGTATTTCTGCGTCGGTTGCTGTTGCTCCAGGACTGACGTCAGGGGTATAAAAACAGGCAGCCGACACCATTTACATCAGTTTTTCTTTCCCCAAATGTCAGGATCCCACAAATACGGAGCTAAGTTATGGTGCAAAAAAACACCACCAGTAAAAAGTAAATACCAGTAAGGGGTGAGTAATACATTTAGAGAAGTAAAGAGAGAGAAATGGGGGCTGGAGGGTGGGAAACCAGGACTGCAACAGTGAATACACTCGAACATCTATATTTATGGTAAGTGTACACAACTGTACTATCTTCTTCTTGTTTCACTGTTGCAGTCATCACACCTGGGTTGAATCCCAAAGCTGAAGAATGGGTGGAGGTAGTCAAGAAGAGTTGGGGTTAGCTAGTATACCTTGCAGGACTGCTGTTGCAAAACCCGCCCTGGATTTGGAAAAGATAGGCAGGTGGTAATGCTTGGTGAAGGTATGAACAGAACTCCAGGTAGCAGCTTCCAGAATGTCCCTGGTAGGGACTCCCCTCAGGAATGCTGTAGAGGCAGAGGTAGCTCTGGTGGAATGTGTTCTGACCCGCTGTGGGGTTGGTTTCCCATGGTGTTTGTAACAGAAATGGATACAGTGTGCTATCCATTTGGAAATAGTTTGTTTAGATATGCCCTTGCCCTCTGCCCCAGGTGCAAAGCTGAGTAGTAGCTGGTCAGATTTTCTGAAGGGCTTAGTCCTGTCAAGGTAGAATATGAGCTGTCTGTGCATGTCTAAAGAGTGCAGGATCCTTTCCCCTTTATTTTGAGGTTTGGAAAGAAGGTTGGCAAATGGCTAGATTGGTTGAGAGCTACACTGGACATAACTTTAGGCATAAAAGTAGGGTTAGTTCTGAGGGAGACCCTGTCAGCATGAAAAATAATGAAGGGTTCCACAGCCATAAGTGCTTGTAGCTCAGACACTCTTCTAGCTGAAGTGATGGCTAGAAGCAAGGCTGTTTTCCAAGAGAGGATTTTTAATTCTGCTGATGCTGCAGGTTCAAAGGGGGGGGGGGGAGCGTGAGCTTATCCAGTACAAAGTTAAGGTTCCAAGCCAGAGTGGCTGCTCTACCTGGTGGCCTTAAATTGTTGGCCCCTCTCAGGAACTGTTTGATGAGAGGGTGAGAGAAGAGAGGTGGATCAGTGTTGTAATGAGCCGAGATGGCAGAGGCAAGGATCTTAATGGAAGAGAAGGAAAAGCCTCTGTGGAGCAGATCTGCTAGGTAATCCAGGATTAGAGGTAAGGAGGGCAGAGCAGTGTCTGCTCCTTTAGAATGAATCCAGGAACAATACCTGTTCCAATTATCAGCACAGGAATCCCTTGTACTGGGTCTTCTGGCTTCCAGAATTACGTCCAGCACCTGCTTGCTTAGGCTGGTCACTGGGGGAGAATTCAAGGAATAAGCCAGGCTGCAAGATTCAGGGTTTGCAGTTGCGGATGCAGGATCTGTCCCTCCTGCTGCGTGAGAAGGGTTGGGATCTGAGGTAGATGCCATGGCAGCACCGGTGACAGGCTGAACAGTAGTGGGTACCAGTGCTGGCATGGCCAGTCTGGAGCAATCAGGATTGCCCTTGGTCTGACTTGTCTTATCTTTAGGAGTATTTCTGAAAGAAGAGGCAGAGGGTTTAATGGATAGATTGAGAGGTTTACCCACTGGAAGGATAGGGCATCCACTTTCCAGGCCCTGCTGTGTGGTGTCCTGGTGCAGAATTGCTGATCTGGTGTTTGCAGGGGAGGCAAAAAGTTCCACCTTTGGGGTCCTCCATTTCCGGATTAGAATACTGTAGGCGCTGGGGTCTAATTGCCACTCGTGTCGGTCTAGGAGATTTCTGCTTAAGTTGTCTGCCAGAGAGTTTTGTTTGCCTGGCAGGAATTGAGCTTGCAGATGAATCTGCATGTCCAAGGCCATGTTCCACAGGGCCAAGGCTAGCCTGCAGAGTGGGTAAGAGTGGGTTCCCCCTGCTTGTTGATGTACCACATAACTGTGGTGTTGTCTGTTTTTATTAGCAGGAGGCTTGGTGAGAGTAGGGACCTGAAAGCTGTCAGAGCATGCTGAACAGCTAGCACCTCTTTTTGGTTGATGTGCAGATGAGTTTGAGTTGGGCTCCAGTAGCCAAAAATGCACTTGTCCAGGTGTGCCCCTCAGGCATAGTCTGATGCGTCTGTGGTTAGGGTCTGGGCAGTGTGGGGTTGAGTAAAGGGAAGTCCCTTGTTGTGGTTGCATGTTGCTGCCCACCAAAGAAACTCTGTTCTTAGACAAGGTATGATAGGTATGACGGTTTCAGGTCCTGAGAATGTTGGCACCAAAGACTTTTTAAGTACCACTGAAGTTCCCTCATATGCAGTCTGGCATATGGAATTAGTAGGATGCAAGAGGCCATGAATCCTAGGGCCTGCAGGATTTTCCTTGCAGATAGCTGGGTTCTGGTGGCCATTTGAGAGAAGTAGCCTGTCAGATAGGCTTGTTTTCCTGGAGTAAGGAATGCCATCTGGGATGCTGAGTCCAAGCTTGCTCCCAGTAATATAATCTTTTGACTGGGGACTAGTTTTTATTTCTTTTCATTGATAGTGTATCCCAGGGAAGTTAGTTTTTTTTACAAATGTCAGGTGCTGCAACAGCTGTTCCTGACTGTCTGCCTGAAACAGGCAATCGTCCAAGTATGGGTAAATTTGAATTTTTCTCTGTCTGCAATAAGCAATGGCTAGAGCCAAGCATTTTGTGAATACTCTGGGAGCACTGGATAAGCGAAAGGGAAGTGCAGAGAACTGATAATGCATAGATCCTGCCATGAAACGTAGGCATTTCCTGCATAAGTCCCTGATAGGGATGTGCAGATAGGCTTCTTTTAGGTCTAGGATGGTTAACCAGGCATCTTTGGACAGCATAGGAAGAAGCTACTGAAGGGTGAGCATTTTGAATTTTGGTACCACCAGGAAGGTGTTTAGAGTGGGGAGATCTAAGATTGGGCGCCAATTGCACTCTTTTCTGGGTACCAGGAAAAGTCTGGAATAGAACCCTTGACCTGTCTGTTCTGCTGGAACAGGTTGATTTGCCCTTATGGAGAGCAGGGATTGAACTTGGTTTTGTGCCTCTTCCCATTGGTTTGGAGGAAGGTATGGACATCCTTTTGGGGCTGGCAATGAGTGGAAGTAAAATTTGTACCCCTGGGATACAATGTTGAGGATCCATCGGTCTTTGGTGATGGAGGTCCAGTTTTTTGCACAATGGGCAAGTTTTCCTCCTAGGGGCAACGAGCATTTGGGCAGAGGTGAGTAGTGGAATAGAGAAGTCATTGTGAATTCTTTTCGCAAGGGGGTGGGGCTTAGCACTCCCTGTTTTTGAAGTGGAGGCACTCCATTGCTTAGATCTCTGCATACCCTGAGACTGAAGTCTGGGGCATCTGTTTCCCCTTGGTCTAGTTTCAGATGGTCTTGAGGGGGCTGGAAAGGACCAATGTTTCGGGGGGCAATGCCTACTGAATCTAGGAGGCTGCACTTGCAAAAAATCTTTGACTGTCTGCAGAGATTTAGCCTTTTCTTCCATCTTTTTTAGAACCTCTTCTGCTTTAGTGCCAAACAGATTGTTCTTTTCAAAAGGGCGTCCAGTAATTTTGATTTAACATTGGTCAGGCAAGGTCTGCTCCTTAAGCCAAGCATGCCTTCTCAGTACAGTACCAGTGACTGCTGCCCTGCAAAATGCTACTAGGGTGTCAAAACCACATTACAAAGTATGCTTGCTGACTTGGCTTGCAGAATGCATAAGCTCTTGTAATTTTTTATTCTCTGCACAGTCTGTAAAGGTAGCTAATTTTTGCTTAATAAGTTCCATAATATGTTGCTGGTATTTCAGCATGTGAAACTGGCAATTCAATGCCCAAATGAAGAGAGTTGCAGAGGTGTATACTTTTTTAGCCCATCTGTCAAAATCTCGGGAATCCCTGTCCAAAGGGGTGGAATTCTTAGCTGTAGTTGCTTTTATACCTTTAGCCCCCTGGGAAATGACCTCTGGGTCAGCAGTATGATTTTTGAAAATAAATTTGAGAGAGTCAGGGACTCTGTAGTACCTGTCTGGTTTCCTTGAAGCACGGGGTAAAGTATCAGGAGCTAGGCTGGATTTCATAAAAAACATCATCCACAACATCCAGAACTGGAGGAATTGCAAAAGGTCTATGTTTTGGCAAATCTAGAAATTCTCTGACTCTCTTTTTGGACTGAGGATAGTCTTGGCATCCCCAGTGGAAATATTCTCTTAAAGTATGTAGGGTTTCACCAAAAGAAAAATCCTCTGGTGGGGAAGCAGAGGGAATGGATTCCTCTGCATCTGAATCCTCATAAGCAGGTAAAGGCATGTATTCATATTCAGGGACCTCAGAGTAGTTGGACTCTTGGTCTGTTAAAGCTGCTGGGGACAGGTCTCTTTTTCTCTGAGCAGGAGAAGGCTGGCTTCCAAATAAGCATAATCAGGTCTTCTGCCATTTTAAGCATTTGATGTGGCAAGGAAGAAGGTGCTTGAGTTTGGGTAGTCGTTTTTTAGGTGTAGCTCGTACTCTTGGCCTTAGAAACTCGGTAGTTTTAGACAGAAATGAAGACGCTAAAGAAGTCATTGGTTTGTGTTGAATATCAGTAATGCGAAGAACTTCCTCAGAAGCCAGTGCCTGCACAGTGGCTCTGGACCCATCCAAGGTAGAGACATCCGCAGGTTCCGTAGTCAAAGATGAGTCTCGTGGCATACCGGACTCTGAACGGGTCTCGGTAGCGGCCTGCAAATCCATCAAAGCTGGCATCAGATATGCGAAAGTGCCTCACTGAGTACCGGCAAACTGGCAACTAGCTTAACAGAAGCGTCGTCGGCAGTTTTGGACCTGTGCGGTCTGTCTCTGTCTTTATCCTTACGTTTTTTCAGAAGATCCATAGTCAGATGGCTTACTAAAGCTATTTTAGAATACGGAGATCAAGAGCGAAAGTATTTAGCAACAATAAGGGCCCGACGACTAAAAGTTTGGGTGTTGAACAAAGCACAAAACCGACAGCGAGGTACGTTGTGGTCTGGGCCTAAACAGGTGACGCAGTAAGAATGGAAATCTTGGTGTGGTATTTGCTTTCCACAGGCAAGACAATTGTTATCTTTTTTGACATTGGTTAGAGCAAGAAAAAAGGATCCCCGATGGGGTACTTAGCTTTAGAAGACTTCAGGATGATTCAGTTCGGAAACAAAAACTCAGGTAGAGGCCGACCGGCACTTGTGCAAACTGATTCTGTTTCGGGCTCCTCAGCAAGAAAGACTGATGTAATGGCATTGGCTGCCTGTTTTTATACCCCTGACGACCAGACGTCAGTCCTGGAGCGACAGCAACCGACGCAGAAATACTAAACCTCTGGTATTCGGGCCGACTGAGGGCTACCTGCAGGCAGACATCCCACGTGTGATGAGTGCAACAGTGAAACAAGAAGAACATTATCCCCTTCCATGAAAAGCAGAGGGCGTCCACCTTCTAAATCATAGGACCTGGGACTTTGGTAAAAACAGTGGAAGTTGTCTGTTCAGAGGAGAGGCAAAAGATCCACTTGGTGAGTACCCCACTGGTGGACAATGTCTACAAACACATCCCTGTGAAGCATCCATTCATAGGATTGAGTTATGGACCTGCTCAGATAGTCTGCCACAATATTCTGACCTGAGGGAATGTAAACCATGTGAAGAGTCACTTGAACTTGGACATCTAGTCTAATTCCCACACTAAGACTGCCAACCGACAAAGATGATAAGACCATGCCTCCCCTGTTTGTTGACATACCTTATCACTGTGACATTGCCTGTAAGCACATTGAGAGGAACTGTGGAGAACAAAGGATGAAAGGCTTGAAGAGCCAAGAGCTTTCATTTCTTTGACATTGACATGGTCTTTCTGTTGATGAGGCAACCAGACTCCCTGCAACTTTAGGGAGCTGAAAGTTGTTCCCCATCTCACATCTGAAGCATCTGTGAACAGCTCCTGGAAAGGAAGAGGGAGCCCTGAAATGAAATTCAGCTGCTAAATCCACCAAAGAAGTTCCTGCTTGAGACCCGGAACAGGAGAAACTAAAAAATTAGAGGGGATGAGAATGCTGAAGCCAAATTGATTTCAGAAACCACTAAAGTTTTCTCACGTAGACTTTGGCAAAAGGGAGCATAGGAATGGTGGAAGCTATGAACCCCAGAGCTCTCAGAAATTCCCTCGCTGTTACTGAGGCCAGAGGAAGAAGGGATTGAAAAAAAGGAAATGAGAGTTAGGGCCTTGGGAGGAGGTAGGGATGCCAGCACATAAACAATCTGGATCCTGCACCCCAGAAAGATATAATCCTGAGAAGGAGTCATGAATTTTTCGAAATTTATAGTGAACCCCAGGCTCTGCAAATGGGAAATGGAAAAATGGAGATTTTGCAACAAAATCTCTGGAGAGGATGCCTGAAACAGGAGTTCAAAGTAGGGAGACCTGGATCCCCCTTAGCCTGCAAAAAGCAATCACACGAGCGAGGCATTTGGTGAATCCCCTTGGGGCAGTAGAAAGGCCAAAGGACAAAGCAGAAAACTGAATATACTAAGAAGCAACAGAGAAACGTAAAAACTTCCCGAAAAGGGGATGAATAGGGATATGAAGATAAGCATCCTTGAGATCCAGAGACACCAGAAATGGCTGAGGAAACAATAGCGGGAACAAAGTTTGAAAGGACAATATTCGAAAAGAGTGGACCTTCAGAAAGGTGTTTAGATTAGAGAGGTCCAGAACAGGTCTCCAAGTACCCTCTTTCCTTGGCACCAAAAGCATTCTGGAGTAAAATCCCTTCCCCCTCTGGGAAACTGGAACTTCCTGAATAGTTTTCCGAGTCAAAAGATCCCAAAGCATCCTTGGAAAGGAAGGCAACTCATCATGACAGGGTTGAGGAATGCCCATAAAAGGGGGAAGAGATTTCCAGACCCGGACCATGAAATACCCTTGACAGACAATTGGCAGAACCCAGGAATCCTTATTGATCTTTAACTAAACAGGAAGAGAAAGGGAAAGACAAAGAGAAAGAGGAATTTGGCTGAGAAGAACAGGATAGCCAGACAGCACCTGGTTTGTCAGGAAAAGGAGACTTCTGTGACACAGAAGACTGGGTAGCTTTAGCAGGAAGAGCCCGCTTTTCACCTTTCTTACCCTTGGGGGGAGGGCAAGGCTGCCTACGAACAAAAGCTGGGTTATTAAGGTAGTGTCCCTGAAATTTAGGCAAAGGAAAAACAAAAACATGTTTAAGTTCCTGCAAGGCCTTGCCCTTATCCTGAAGAGACAAACAAATCAGAAGCAGCTTCACCGAACAAATGTTTGTTGTCTAGATGAGCATCCATCAACTTAACCTTAATATCATCTGGCAAAGGTTGAAGCTGAAGCCAGGAATATCTAATCACAAAACCAATGACAGCAGCTCTAGAAGAGGTATCTGCTGCATCATAACTACACTTAATGGAATGACTAGACACATGGGAAGAAGTCCTTAACACTGAAAGAGCAGAAGCCTTTCTTTCAGAGTCTGGCAGATCAGAAATTACTTGACAGGTCTAGGAAAGAAGAGTCAAAATGTACCTGGACATATGGGTCTGATAACTGACAGCCCTAAAAGCTAGGGTAGCAGAGGTAAAAACCTTCTTACCTAGCCTTTCCACAGTTCTGTTGTCTTTATCAGAAGGAAGTAACTTAGCAGAAGGCAACAACTGAGATGGCTTGCCAGATGCCACAGACACTACAGAAAGATCAGCAGAACACCACCTATATTTTATTTTTATTTTTATTTTATTTTACATTTGTTGACGGGGCTAGTCTAACTGGATATATGTCCATTTTCAGTAGAGGGCCGGGGAGAAAAGCTCCAAATTTTAATACAAAGTAGGAAATCAGTCAACCTAAAATTTAAGACAGTCCAAATCAGCATGCAGATATAAAAAATATAATAAAAAACTAAAAACGATAAAATATAACTTTTTTTTTTTTTTTTTTTGAGATGAGCAGAGAAACAATATTTTAGATGTACATAGAATAAAAGAAAGGATAAGTGAGAGAGAGGAGGGGAAAAGATAGGAAAGGTATTGGAGATATAATAGGATGAGTAGAGGATAAGATGATTTTCATAGAGCTAAGAAAGTTAGTTTTAAGAAGGCAAACATGCACCTAAGAAGAGAGGAAAGAAAAGAAGCTTTTGAGTACTTATTCAAAGCGTAAGTTTCCTGTCTTAAGGAGTGGCTGTGGAACTTTAGAAAACATTTATTGGGTTATTGGGTAGAGAAGGGGAAGAAGGAAAGGGAGATGGGAGACAGAAGGGCTAGCTAGTCAGGGTTAATACAGGGGCAGAGCCATTTGTTATTAAGGTACAATTTGAGATTCTTCTTGAAAATAGGAAGAGAAGTCAGGGATGTGATATCAGCAGGTAAATTGTTCCAGTGTTTCCCAAATGAGTTGGAGAATAAGCCATCTCCTGCAGTGTTTTTAGGTGTAGTAATGTTGATCAGAAGTTTGTTAGAGGAGCGTAGATGTTTCAGGTTATGATAAGGGGTAATAAGACAGGTGAGTATTGGTGTTTTGGTGGGTTGGTACAGGGTTTTGTGGGCTATTACCAGTTGTTGAAGTATAATCTGATTAGAAAGTTCGAGCCAGCCAAAGGAGATCCGGTAGCAAATCTAGCAATGTTGTTGTAGGATATAACTAGTTTATTAAGGTTTTTTTTGACAGGTTGGTATAAATAGGACATTCATAGAGTAAAGTACAGATTAGATGGGTCTTGGCTAGGGTAATTCTAGTAGTTGGGGTAAGAAATGGTTTAATTCTATATAGGGTTCCTATTTTTTTGTTCACACTTTTTATAGTAGAGTTAATGTGATTCTCAAAATTGAGTTTATTATCAATTGTAATTCCTAGTAGTTTTGTGGTGGTTTCGGGGGAAATACTAGTATTGTTGTTTGAAGTGATTGAGAAATGTGGGGGTATTTGGTTACGTGTTGGGGAGAAGAGTACAAGTTTTGTTTTCTTAGGGTTGAGTATGAGGCAGCGTTGGGAAAACCAATGTTCAACTGTGTTAAAGGCTTTTTGTGTAAGAGACTGAAGTTCAGCATGAGAGGTAGCTGTGCAGATAATAGTGGAGTCATCTGCATATTGGATACAGTTAGAAAAAGGGATAGCTGACTGAAGGTCATTGATAAAGATGGAAAAAAGAAGTAGACCTTAGGAGGAGTATCAGAATATATAGAATACTATAGATATTCAATACTATAGATATTCAATACTATAGAATATATAGAAGTATATAGAAATTTACAGTCTTCAGGCACCCTATAAAACCTGTCAGGTTTCGTGGGGGCAAGGGGTTGGAATCAGGAGCCTTAGATGCAGTAGAAAAGGCATCTAATAATGCAGCCAAAATAGGAGGAACAGCAGAAGGTCTAGGAGAGTCCATTTGCAGCAGCTCGCAATACCTCTTCTGTACTTCACAAACCTTGGCACAATCCCATTTAAAGAACTCCATCATTCTGTAGATTATGTCCACAAAAGACATTTACTCGAAAGGAATGTCAGGACTTGCAGACTCCTCTTCCTCAGGCCCATAGTCTAAAGGTGAGGGAATCTGAGACAAGCAAAGGATTCCTCATCTGAATCCACCTCCTCTCAAAGAATACTGTTCCCTAGGTCTTTTAAAGGGGAGTACAGGACCAAGAGGGAGCATGAACAAAAAGTCCACAAGGAGGTTTCAAAGCCATCAGAGCATTAAACAACCCCCGAATAAAATTCTGCCATTCAATCTATGGGTCCATAGGAGCTGGAGAAATATGCTTTTGTCTTTTCTTCAAAGGGACGTCCACCTTATAAAATTTAGAAGGCTCCGACTCCAGATGGGATTCAGTAATTGCAGTTGGGACTTCCTCTCTAACCAAAATCTGAGGAACATCCCTAGGCCCCTCAAAAATAATCAGCCATGGCTCCCCCTTACTGTCCAAAGCAGACATCTGCCAGGCCTCCAGGGACATGTGTAAGGTTGGATCCACACCAGCCTCGGAAAAGGTTGCAGCAGAAGAATCCGAACATCTGGCAGAGGTGGCACAGCAGAAGAATCAGACCTAGATTTCTTGACCTTCTTCACAAACGGCTGACCCTCTGAGCAGGAAGTTCCTTCACTATGTCTTTCGCTAAAAGCTTAAGACGTTGGTTTTCTAAATACAACGCTAAAGAAGAAAGTCAACTACGGAGAGTCTTAGGAACAAAGGCCGGACAAACTGAACAAGACATATGGTCATGGGAAGTACCGAGACAAAATAAGCACCGTTTATGACAGACTTTAAAAGAATCTGTCTCTCATAATGGCATTTACCTTTCTTGCATGACATGAAACCCCACAAGCAACAAAACAAAAGAAAAAAGATAAGATCAATAAACCCCAAAAGGGCACTTATCTGAAAAGGGTCAGTGAATCAGCAACTGGAGCAGGCATTTAGACAGATGATCAAGAGATAGCATTCGGACTGGCAGCAAAAAATTTCTGAGGATGGTACATCCAAACATCACCTTTATGCTCTATGCTACGCGAGAAGCATACGTGTGATGTACAGAGTACTTAAAGCAACCTAAAGGCTTTGGTAAACTGGCGGGATGTCAGGCTGTCCCTGGCAGGGGATCCCTATTGTAATGAATACTGCAACAATGGAATGGAAGGACATCGATAGTTTTACTGTCTGAAAGACATATGGGAGGGGGAAAGTACAGTTGTGTACACTTACCATAAATGTAGATGTTCGAGTGTATTCACTGTTGCAGTCATCACACTTAGGGTTATCTGCCTGCAGGTAGCCCTCAGTCGGCCTGAATACCAGAGACTTAGTATTTCTGCATTGTATGCTGTCGCTCCAGGATTGACGTCAGGTTGTCAGGGGTATAAAAACAGGCAGCCGACACCATTACATCAGTTTTTCTTGCTCCAAATGTCAGGAGACCCTAAATAGGGAGCTAGGTTATGGTGGGGAAAACACCACCAGTAAAAAGTAAATACCAAAATCCCAGAAGGGATGAGTAATATCCATATAGAGGAGAAAGAGAGAGACAGAAAACCAGAGGGCTGGAGGGAGGGAAACCAGGACTGCAACAGTGAATACACTTGAACATCTTCACTGTTGCAGTCATCACACTTGGGTGGATTCCCAAAGCTGAAAAAGGGTGGAGGCAGTCAAGAAGAGTTAGGGCTGGCTAGTATGCCTTGCAGGACTGCTGTAGCAAAACCTGCTCTAGATTTGGAAAAGATAGGCAGGTGGTAATGCTTGGTGAAGGTGTGTACAGAACTCCAGGTAGCAGCTTCCAGGATGTCCCTGGTAGGGACTCCCCTTAGAAATGCTGTAGAGGTAGATGTTGCCCTAGTGGAATGTGTTCTGACCCCCTGAGGGGTTGGTTTCCCATGGTGCTTGTAGCAGAAATGAATGCAGTGTGCTAACCATTTGGAAATAGTTTGTTTTGAAATGACCTTGTTGCAAAGCTGACTAGTAACTAGTCAGATTTTCTTAAGGCTTTAGTCCTATCAAGGTGGAATCGGAGCTGTCTGTGCACGTCCAATGAGTGCAAGATCCTTTCCCCTTTATTTTGAGGAATAGGGAAGAAGGTTAGCAAATAGATGGATTGGTTGAGAGCCACACTGGACACCACTTTAGGCATAAAGGAAGAGTTAGTCCTGAGGGAAACCCTGTCAGCACGGAAAATAATGAAGGGTTCCACAGCCATAAGTGCTTGTAGCTCAGACACTCTTCTAGCTGAAGTGATGGCTAGAAGCAAGGCTATTTTTCTAGGAGAGGAATTTTAACTCCGCTAACGCAGCAGGTTCAAAGGGGGAGGGAAGCGTGAACTTTTCCAGTACAAGGTTAAGGTCCCAAGTCGGGATGGGTGCTCTTCTTGCTGGCCTTAAGTTGTTTGCCCCTCTCAGGAACTGTTTGATAAGAGGGTGGGAAAAGAGAGGTGGCTCAGGGTTGTAATGAGCAGAAATGGCTGAGGCATGTATCTTAATGGAGGAGAAGGAAAGGTCTTTGTGGAGTAGATCTGCTAAGTAATTTAGGATCAGAGGCAGGGAGGGCAGAGTTGTGTCCTCTCCTTTAGATTGAATCCATGAGGAGAACTTTTTCCACTTATCTGCATAGGATTTTCTTGTACTGGGTCTTCTGGCTTCAAGAATGACAACCAGCACCTGCTTGCTTAGGGTTGCTGGGGGAGAATTCAAGGAATAAGCCATGCTGCAAGATTTAGGGTTTGCAGTTGTGGATGCAAAATCTGTCCCTCCTGCCGAGAGAGAAGAGTTAGGTTCTGTTGTAGGTGCCAGGGTGGCACTGATGTCCGGCTGCGCAGAAGTGGGTATCAGTGCTGGTGTGGCCAGTCTGGGGCAATCAGAATTGCCCTTGGTCTATCCTGTTTTATCTTGAGTAATACTCTTGTGAGAAGGGGCAGAGGGGGAAAGGCATAGGTTGAGAGATTTACCCACTGAAAAGATACGGCATCCACTTTCCAGGCTCTGCTCTGAGGATTCCTGGTGCAGAATTAGCTGAGCTGGTGGTTGTAAGGGGAGGCAAAAAGATCCACCTCTGGGGTCCCCCATTTCTGAATCAGAAGGATGAAGGTGCTGGGCTCCAATTGTCACTCGTGTGGGTCTAGGAGATTTCTGCTTAGGTCGTCTGCCAGTGAGTTTTGTTTGCCTGGCAGGAATTGAGCTTGCAGATGGACTCGAATGCCCAAAGCCATGTTCTACAGGGCCATGGCTAACCTGCAGAGTGGGTAGGAATGGGTTACCCCTGCTTGTTGATGTACCACATAACTGTGGTGTTGTCTGTTTTTATTAGCAGTTGTCCTGGAAAGAGTAGGGATCTGAAAGCTGTCAAGGCATTCTGTACAGCTAGCATCTCTTTTTGGTTGATGTGCAGATGAATTTGACTTGGGCTCCAGTGGCCCTGAATACATTTGCCCTCCATGTATGCCCCCCAGGCAATGTCTGACGCATCTGTGGTTAGGGTCTGGGCGGCATGGGGTTGAGTAAATGGCAGTCCCTTGTTGTGGTTGCATGCTTCTGCCCTTAGACAGGGTATGATAGGAATGACTGTTTCCAGGTCCTGAGAATGTTGGCACCAAAGACTTTTTAAGTACCACTGAAGTTTCCTCATATGCAGTCTTGCATATGAAATTAGCAGTATACATGAGGCCATGAACCCTAGGACTTGAAGCATTTTTCTTGCGGACAGCTGGGTTCTGGTGGCCATTTGTTTGAAGTAGTCTGTCAGATAGAATTGTTCTTCTGAAGTGAGGAATGCCATCTGGGAAATTGTGTCCAAGCTTGCTCCCAGGAATACAATCTTTTGACTGGGTACCAGTTTTGATTTCTTTTCGTTGATGGTGTACCCCAAGGAAGTGAGAAGGTTTTTCACAAATGTCAGCTGCTGTAGCAGCAATTCCTGACTGTCCGCCTGAATCAGGCAGTCCTCCAAGTACAGGTAAATTTGGATATGTCTCTGCCTGTAGTATGCAGTGGCTGGAGCCAGACATTTTGTGAATACTCTGGGTGCAGTAGATAAGCCAAAGGGAAGTGCAGAGAACTGATAATGCATAGATCCTGCCCTGAAACGTAGATACTTCCTGCGTGACTCCCTTATGGGGATGTGCAGATAGGCTTCTTTTAAGTCTAGGGTGACTAACCAGGTATCCTTGGCTAGCATAGGAAGAAGCTGTTGCAGGGTAAACATTTTGAATTTTGGTACCACCAGGAAGGTGTTGAGAATTGAAAGATCCAGAACTGGGTGCCAAGGGCCCTCTTTTCTGGGTACCAGGAAGAGTGTGGAGTAGAATCCTCTGTTCTACTGGAACCGGCTGAATAGCTCTGATATTGAACAGGGAAAGTACTTGGTTTTGAGCCTCTGCCCACTGGTTTGGAGGAAAGTTTGGAAACCCGCTTGGGGTTGGCAGTTAGTGGAAATAAAATTTGTACCTCTTGGATACAATGTTGAGGACCCACTGGTCCTAAGTGATGGACATCCAGTTTTTTGCATGAAGGGCAGGTTTTCCTCCTAGGGGCACAAGCAATTAGGCAGGGCTGGGGAGTGGAGTAAAGAAGTCATTGTGAGCTTTTTCCATAAGGAGGTGGCTTACCACTCCCTGCTTTAAGGGTGGGGGCACTCCATTGCTTAGATCTCTGCATACCCTGAGACTGTAGTCTGGGTGGTCTGTTGCCCCCTGGGTCTGATTTGAGAAGGCCTGGAGGGGGTTGAAAAGGACCAGTATTTGGAAGGGCAATGCCTACTAAATCTAGGGGGTTGCACTTGTAAGAATTCTTTAGCAGTCTGCATAGACTTAGCTTTTTCTTCCATCTTTTTAAGAACCTCTTCTGCTTTGGTGCCAAACAAACAGTCCTTATTCAAAGGAGCATCTAGTAACCTAGATTTGACATGATCTGGCAAGGTCTGCTCCTTCAGCCAAGCATGTCTTCTCAGTATAGAGCCAGTAACTGCTGCCCGGCAAGATGCTTCTAGGGTGTCAAAGCCACACTGCAAAGTATGCTTGCTGACTTGGCTTGCAGAGTGCATAAGCTCCTGCAATTCTTTATTTTCTGCACAGTCTGGAAAAGTTGCCACTTTTTGTATAATAAGTTCCATAATATATTGCTGGTACTTCAGCATGTGAAACTGACAATTCAATGCCCTAATAGCAAGAGTTGCAGAGGTATATATCTTCTTACCCCATCTGTCCAAAGCCCTGGAATCCTTGTCCGAAGGGGTGGGATTCTTGACTGTAGTAGCCTTGACACCTTTAGGCCCCTGGGAAATGATCTCTGGGTCAGCAGTGGGATTCTTGAAAATAAATTTGTGAGTGTCAGGTACTCTGTAGTACCTGTCTGATTTCCAAGGGATAGGAGGTAAAGTGTCAGGAGTAAGACTGGATTCCATAAAAACATCATTCACAACATCCAGGACAGGGGGTATTGCTAAAGGCCTGTGCTGAGGCAACTCTAGAAATTCTCTGAGTCTCTTTTTGGACTGAGGATAGTCTTGGCATTCCCAGTAGAAATGCTCTCTAAAGGTATTCAAGGTTTCACCAAAAGAAAAATTCTCTGGAGGGGAGTCAGAGGGAATGGATTCCTCTACATCTGAATCCTCATAAGCAGATAAGGGCATGTCTTCATAATCAGAAATCTCACAGTCATCGGACTCCTGGTCTGTAGAAGCTGAAGGCGTCTGGACTTTGTCTCTTAGCAGGGGAAGGCTGACTTCCCCTAATCAGTGTAATAAGATCTTCGGCCATACTAACCATTTGTTTCTGTGGCCTGGGAGCAGGTGCATGCACTTTGGTCGTCGGTTTTCTAGGTGTAGTGCGTACTCTGGGCCTAAGAAACTCGGTAGTTTTGGTTAAAAATTAAGTCGTTGGTTTGAGTCGAACATCAGTTGAGCGAAGAACTGCCTCAGAAGCAGGTGCCTGCTCGGCGGCTCTGGACCCATCCAAGGTAGAGACATCTGCAGGTTCCACAGTCGAAGAAGAGTCTTGTGGCATACCAGACTCCAAATGGGTCTCGGTAGAGGCCTGCAAATCCATTGAAGCGGGCATCAGGGGCTGCAAAAGTGCCTCACTGAGTACCAGCGGACTGACGACTAGCTTAATGGAAGCGTTGTCAGCAGTTGTGGACCTATGCAGTCTGTCTCTGTCTTTATCCTTACATTTTTTGAATATTGGTAGTCGGATGGCTTACTGAAGCCATTTCAGAGTACAGAGATCGATAGCGAAATAATTTAGCGACAAAAAGAGCCCAACAATGAATGGTCTGGGCGTTAAACAAGGCAAAAAATGACAGTAAGGGATGTCGTGGTCTGGGCCTAAACAGGTGACGCAGTAAGAATGAAAATCCCTGTGAGGTATTTGCTTTCCACAGGCAAGACAATTATTTACTGTTTCTGACATCGGTTAGAGCAAGAAAAAAGGATCCCAATGGCGTACTTAGCTTTAGAAGACTTCAGGATTATTCAATTCATTAAACGAAAATTCAGGTAGCAGCCGACCAGCACTTGCAAACTGCTTCTGCTTCGGGCTCCTCGGCAAGAAAGACTGATGTAATGGCATCGGCTGCCTGTTTTTGTACCCCTGACGTCAATCCTGGAGCGACAGCATCCGACGTAGAAATACTAAGTCTCTGGAATACGGGCCGACTGAGGGCTACCTGCAGGCAGTTAACCCCAAGTGTGATGACTGCAACAGTAAAACACGAAGAACATCATTAGATACCAGGGATACTGTCCCCTCCAGAAAAATTAGACAAAAATGCAAACAGCTCCCATGGCTATCTAATGAAACTAAACAACTAATGAAACAGAGTGATAAAACCTGGTCACGATACCATACAACCAAAAACAAAAATGATCTCACCCTTTATTAGCAATTTAGAAATCAAGCTAAGGAAAAAAGTCAGCAGTGACAAAAAAAAAAAACTGCTTTCTCACCTCCCAACAAAAATACCAGAACAACCCACAAATGTTCTGGCAAAATATCAACCACCTCCTTAACCCTGGTAAAACCTCCACTCCAGCTCTCCACACTAGTAATACCACTGAGCACTTAGCCTCACAGTTCAACTCCCACTTCATTAACTCTATCTCCTCTCCCTTAGATAGCAAAATAGATCTACCACTCACGGTCTCCTCCCCAACCTCTGAAGTTACTAACTCTATCTCCTTTAAAACCATTCAAACTACCTACATAAAAAAACTTCTACATAAACTAAAACCCTACTTCTGGCTGCCTCCCAACTTCCCAATGAGTACCTAAAACTAGCTGCTCCATCCACTGCCTACCCTATATCCATACTAATAAATTGCTCTACCTCAGAACAGTATGTACCTACTCTATGGAATATTTCTCATATCAAAGCACTACATAAGGGCAGCCAATCTAGAGATATTACTAACTACCGTCCCACTGCCATCCTTTCTCCCATAGCCAAAATCCTAGAGAAATGCATTCACCAGCAACTCATGAATCACCTCACCAGCAATAACCTACTGTCCAGCTCTCAGCATGGATTCAGACCTAAACATAGTACAAATGAAGAACAGCTAGTATCACCTATTTTCCTAGACCTTTGACACAGTATCACACCAGTTACTACTAAACAAACTTGCCACTTATAATCCAATACCTCACCCCTAACATGGTTCCACATTTACCTATAAAACTGTCAAAAGGCCACTAAATGGGCAAACAACCTCTCCCCACTATTACTGGTCACCATGGGCGTAACCCAAGGCTACATACTTGGGAGCCTCATCTTTGTCATATTTACCAATAACCTTAATACTGCCACCCAGAATGCCACTATCATCCAATATGCTGACGATTCCTCTCTTATCTGCTCAGCCCACTCCCCTCAAGAACTTCAACACAAAATGCAAACATCTTTCCAGGACAATGAAAATTACCTCACCAGCCATCAACTCATCCTCAGCCCAAATAAAACCAAGTTCATGATCTTCTCTAGCAAATCATCAAAACTCATCACACCACCCCTCTCCATAATCTTACCTTACACAACAAGCTAGACTTGCCACTGCAAGATCTCACTTGTTATCCACCCTCCTCTACTGTTCTCAGATCTTTACCAACCTACCCAAAACTGACCTCAATAAACGAGAGTGCTGCTATAACAAAATAGCAAAGTTTGCCACCAATCAACCCCATAAAACCCACTACTGCACAGGTCTCAGACAACTCAACTGGCTGGAACTTTCCAACCTGTTAGCACTAAAGCAACTCTCTTTTGCCCATAAAATCATATACAACCTTACAGACTGCTCTGCTCTTTCAAACCTAGTCCAACCTAACTCTAACTGTAGGCTCCTTAGGTCATTCTACAAACTAATGCTAAAAGTGACCCAGTCTCACAACTACCATGGCAACTCCCTCTACTCCTATAAAATAGTCAAGGACTGGAATAAACTACCTCAGCACATCCAATAAATCCCAACTTGTCCACATTTAAAACTACCCTGAAAGATTATCTAAATACAAACTGGCTTTGCCCCTGTATTGCTCCTGGCTAGTTTCTCTTCCTTACTGCTCATCTCTGACAAGTTCCTATTACTACTCATCTACTGCATTATTTGCTTAACATCTCTCTGTTTTCTTGAGGATGTTTTATATTTTGTATAACTTCTAAAGTTCTGTTTTTGTACTGTGGATATTGTACACATTATATAACTTTAGAATTTACCTCACATATTTTTGCATACTATGTAAAAGTATTGCTATGACCTTGCATTCCTTGTGATCTTGAAACATGCATTAAGTTATATTTGTTCTTAATACCTTTAACTAACTTGCACTACTCTGGAGCTTTTCTCTCCGGGTCTCTGCTGAAAACGGGTTTCCAACCCAGTTGGACACTACCCAGTTAACAAATGTAAATAAATAAACAATATCACCCTAAATTCGCTGACAAAGTTAATAGAATAATACTTTTAATGCACCAAAGACATTAGTCATAAGGGGAGTAATGGTAACATTACACATTAGGGACATTTCATTAAAAGATACCTTTAACTCACTTAAAAAAAGATTCAAACCTTGTACACAACACAAACAGCAACTCTTCAATAAGGCAGAGCCATAGTCTTATGTGCTAATCACACACACAAAGGGATATAATTTAATTATTAGCCTAAGTAACTTAGAAACCAAAGCACGACGGGGGGGCTTCAAACTGCATACCTTTGGCTAAGAAAAAAAATATATATTTCAGGTTTTCCCGGTTAGGGGTCGCCATAGAGGAACTCTGCTCCACTAATGATTGGCAGTGAATTTTTACGGTGTCAAGTTGCCAGCCCGGCACCCAACCTTCAAAGAAGGCACACCCACACACACCTGGACCTCCTTGCATGTCTTTAAATTCACTCGACAGCGGTGAGGACATGCAGACTCTGCACAGAAGGCGTTCCAGCCGAGAATTGAACCGAAGAACCTGTTGCTGTGAGGCGACCACACAAACCGCTGCACCATCGCGGCCTGTTATACCTTTGGCTTAGAAAGCACCTGATTAACACATAAGCACTAAGCATTTAACAAAAGGGGAGATTTTATCAGGATGCATTTTCTGAATCATATGAAATTCTAATGTCTGGTATTCTTGACTACCTGTAATGGTCTGTCAGTTACAAAGAACAGAGCATGCATAAGGCAAAATTGGGAACATTCTGTAAAATCAGGGACAGTTGAGAGGGATGGGGGTGTATCCATGTGGGTGTGGGCTGACATACTGTACCTGTAATTGGCTGTGTTCTAGGCTTCCAGACAAACCTTGAGTAACACAAGCCAACAACCTTGAGACTTTTTGCATACTATTCCAACTCACGTAAAAAGTTAGCAGAGCAAATAAGTCTAGCATCTTGATGATGTGCCAGAAGAAGAAGAATAAAACTCTGAAGATGTGTCTGGGGGCCCATAATGGGGAATATAAGAAAGAAGGGTAGATTTTTAAAGAAATTTATGAAAATATTTGGCATGGAAGATGTGAATCCAGTACCAGGAATTCGGAGTGAATTTACATATTATTCCCCATGATACAAAAACTGGGCTAGCCTAGATAGAATTTACAATTTACAGTAACATGCGCATTTAATTAAAGGTCCTGATATGTATCCATTAACTATTTCAGATCATGTGCCAGTAACAACTAAAATAAAAACATCAGCAATGAAATAAAAATGAAACAATGGCGCTTTCCCACCTACCTGTTGAAAAGAGAGGAATTTAGGGAATGGGTAGTGGCAATTATTCAGGAGCTATTAGAGAAGACAGAAACTCAAAATATAGCTAGGGTGTGGGATAACATTAAAATGGAATTTAAAACTAGTGCAGAAATAAAAGAAAGGGAAATATGATTAATAAGTAATAAGTAACAAGAATTATTTAGAGGGACTGACAAATATTAAGGTCTTGCAAAACATGGGGAATCTCACCGAACAAGAAGAGGAGCAACTACAGAATGCTAAAATGAAAACAAGGGACTACCGTGATAATATGCATGAGTTTAGAAAGACTGCTGTTAAGCAACGTTTTCTGATAACTCTATAACACAAAAACTTTTAGAACAATGAATCAGACAGTAGAAAGGGCTGTCACCAAGCTTAGGGAGCGTATTACAAGGAAGATAACTAGGGATCATGTAGAAGTATTAGAACTATTTTGGAAATTCCATGAAAGTCTGCATAAAGCAGAGAAATATGGAAATCAAGAAAAGGTACAAATGTAAATGTTTATGAACAAATTAAACATGCCAAGGCTAGAGGCTCAATTACTAACAGGATAAGAAGAGATGAGATAAAAATGGTGATGTATAACCAACCAACAGGAAACCCCCCAGAATTAGATGGTATTCCTGTAGAAGTTTGGAAGTTAGGAGGAAAAAAAATATGAATATCTGGAAGGTTTTGTTTAACAGTATTTTAAGAAGAGGAAAAATACCAACATCCTGGAAGAAAGCGCTTGCAGCTGTACTACCTAAACAGAGTAAAGATCCATCAGATCCACCTTCATACAGACCCATTTCAATACTAAATCACAAAGTGTGTATGTTTATAATGGCTAAAAGAATGACAAAAGTAATGCCATAATTGAAGATATGGAAAATGTGGTTTTGTAGAGGGGAGGCAAACAGAACAGTGATGATTCAGAGGGAAGCAGAATGTAAGAAAATGCCACTGTTGCTGGTGGGTCTTGAGGCACAGAAAGCATCTGACATAGTAAGCTAGGATTTTTTGAGCAGAGCAATGGAAACATTTGTATTCCCTGAAAACAATTATAAGGTTGATTAGGAGGCTATATGAAGGATCGGGGTGAAAATTAAAATGGGTAGGGTCCTCTGTTATAATTTCTGCTTGAGCAGAGGAACCAGGCAGGGATGTCCTCTCTTCCCTTTGTTACTTGCATTATATTTAGAACCACTGGCAAAGAAAATAAGCGTCTCAGAAATTCAAGAATATAATTGGTATGGTAGTCAAGAAATGATGACTCTATTCGCAGATGACATTATTTTATACCTGACAAAACCAGAGAGAGACATTACAGTGCTGTGGAACACATTGAGACAGTTTCAAACCTTTTCAGGATGCAAAATTAATGAAGCAAAAACAAAAGCAACAGCAGTAAATTATGTACCCACATGCAGACTGGTTCTACAATATCCATACTTATGGGGACATGATAAAATGAAGTATTTAAGAGTATGGATTAAAAATGATACTAGTGTGGCAGCTAAGGATACGTGGGAAAAGAATAAACAAAAGATAATACAAAAACTGAGAAACTCTGTTATATGGGTACTGACAGTAAGATAGAAGCAGTCAAAATGTTTTTAGTCCCTTTAGTCTTATATGCTGGTCAGGCACACTTTTATCAGCCAGAGGAGAAGTTGTGGATAGCAATTAATAAAGAGCTGAAGGATTTTATCTGGGAGGGGAAAACAGCAACAGTCAAGTGGGATAATAGAACAGGGCGGACTGGGACTACCCGAGTTGAAGACTTACTTCAGAGCTACACAGTTAAGGCTCCTACACATAGCACAAGCAGAAAACTATAATTCAAAGTCGAAAGAGATGATGATGAAATGGGGGTAAGCTCAAGTAGTAGGGACAGACTGGGATTTTGGATGCAGACCTTTAAGGAGAACAACAATAATCATACAGAGTACTATATTCATAAAGTAGCAGAAGGTCTTCTAAGAACTAAGCCAAACAGGGATGGAGAAAGGAGATTCTGCCTATAGGAATGACTGTAATTACAGATACAGACAACAGGCAAGAGGGCGCGGTAATGCATTGGAGAAAACTGGCAAAGAAACCAAGGTACTAGGAGCAAATAACTAGAGACAGAAAGGTGATAGAATGGGAAGATGCCAAGAACTTATTGGGACTACAGGCTAAAGACTGCCTTCTATATAGCATTTTTTGTAGAATCTAGAACAGAAGTTCATAGGTGTGTACTAGGCTAATGGCCCTGGAGCCTTTACAAGCCTAGCCCATGGGATTACCCTGGCATCGTGCCACCCAACCTTAGTTCCCAGTGCCTCTGTCGAGTACAGCCACTGGAGTGATCCATGGGGTGAATTTTCTATTTCCCATCCAGTCATGAAGACTGCTCTTGAAGAGGGCCAGTGAGGCGCTCCACTTCACATGTATGGGACGTCTATTCCACAGCATGGGCAGTCTCTGGGTTATGAACCTGTCCCTCAGCTTGTTCTGTTGATTGTGGTAATGAGGGTGAGGTCTCTGCAGCATGTAGTGTGGAGAGATTGGGATTTCTTTAGATGTAGCATTTCTAATAGAGCTGGGTCAGACATGGCTTTGTAAGTCAAGCAGAGATCGCCTCTAAGTAGGCGATATGAGACAGAGAATAGTCAGGAGTTTTTTTAGTCTGTCCATAGAGGACAAGTGTTTAAGGCCTAGGATCGTCTTTGTGAGGTACTTTTGCAGCCTCTCCAGTTTTTAAGGCGTCTAGTGAGGTACATGCCAAATGGGGCAATGTACTCGATGACTGGCCTAATGAGGGAAGAGTAGAGGGAGAAAATGACCTCTTTCCAACTGGATGCAAAACCCTTAGTAATGAGATGTGCCACACAGAAGGACTTACTGACCACAGTGGCAATGTGGTGGTCAAAAGAGAGGTTGCTGTCAACCTGTGTTCCCAGATCTCTTATGACGCCTTCTGTGTTCAGTGGACTACCATTGATGTGGTAATTTATGGGAACTGGGTTTTTCCCAAAGGGGATGATGACACATTTTTTGGCATTGAGCTTAAGGCCATGGTTCTGTCGTCGGTCTCAGTGAGGCCTTTCTGTAGGATGTCAACATCACTTGGGAAGTTAATTATGGCTCCCAACTTGCAAATGTCTGCGAACTTTATCAGCCAGAGTCCATTCGTGTTGGCCTGGACTTCAGAGAAGTAGATATCAAACAGGATAGGACCCAGGACCGAACTCTGTGGGACTCCACTCGTGACTGGTCGGCAGTCTGACTTGGAGTCAGTTACTTTCACACTGTGGGTTGTATCTGTGAGCCAGTTTGCAACCCACCTTGTGATACAGGGGTTGATGCCTAGCTCAGTGAGTGTTTCTATGATTCCTGACTGGGGAATGACAGCAAAAGCCTTGGCCAGATCAAGGTAGGTGTATGAACCAACTTGCCTTCATCCACAGCTCTGGTGACTGACTCAAAGAAGTCAACCAGGTTTTTCACAAAACCAAACTGTGTGGGATCCAGAGTTTGGAGGGAAATGAAGTTCCCATTTAGGAAGGTATAATTAGTACACCATATAACATTTTGCTTGATAACTATAAGAATCAATCAAAGAAGATTAGGAAGGACTGAGAGGAGAGATTAGATAAGCAATTCACAAATAAACAATTGGGGGAAATATGTATGTCTCCCAAATATGCAACAAAATCTAGACGATTTCTGATCTTTGCCTGGAAGTGCTTACTAAGATATTTTTATACCCCAAGCAGACTTCAAAGAATTTTTCTTCAGGCAGACAGGAAATGTTGGAGGTGGGATGAGGCAGAAAGAGGTAACTGGGAACACATTTTCTGGGAGTGTAATGAGTTGGTATACTTTAAAGATTCCCTGCTGACTGCTCTGTCAGAGATGCTGGGTGAACAAGCTGGAGTGACTAGGGAAATTATTTTTTTGAGCTATGATTCAAACTCGGAATTGCCTAGACATAGTAACGCCTTGCTGAGTCTAATTATGATGGCTGCCAAAAAAGCAATTACTAGAAAATGGAAATCAAAGTCTAAACCAACTTTACTAGAAGTAGTGAAGATAGTAATAAAAGTAAAGCAACTGGAACTACGATCTTTAGAAAAGGGTAGGAGTAAATTAATTATTTATTTATTTTATTTGATATTTGTTAACTGGGCTAGTCTGACTAGGCAAAAAAAGCCCTTTTTCAGCACAAACCCGAGGAGAAAAACTCCAAAACATATACAATAATAAAGTAAAACTTATACAAGTACAAAATACAAATAAGAGAGATTAACTCATTACATCTGAGTGACATCTCCAGGTGCATCTACAGTTAACTCCCACTGACGCCTTCATAGGTTTATAGCTAGGTACTAGGCTATCGGGCCGAGGGCCTACGTAAGCCTAGCCAACAAGGTTCCCTGGCTTACTCCACCCAAAAATGTTATTTTCCTGTGCCACTGTCGAGCAGAGACACAGAAGTGATCCCAGGGGTGTAATTCCTATTTCCCATCCACTCATCAAGATTTTTCTTGAAGAGTGCTAATGAAGAACTTTGCTTGACATAGATGGGTAGCCTGTTCCAGAGTATGGGAAGTCTCTGGGACAGGAATCTATCCCTCCAGCATGTCCTGTTTATTGTGGTGACAAGGTTTAGGTCCCTAGAGGGTGTAGCTCGGAGGGATTGGGATTTCAGGCATCAAATCCCGCCCGTTCACTTATGCATCAACAATCCCAAAATATGCCATGTACAAGGTTCTAAAAAGATCTCCTCTCAAAGCCTACACAATGGCAAACTCAACTGCACCAATATTTACAGATTTGTTGGTTTGGAGAGTTCCCATGTGATTGGATACAAATAAGTTAATAGTAACAATGATACATAATCAACAGTTAATTGAAGGATAGTAGCATTAGTATGAAGAAAGATTAAGAGGAGTGAGAAATTCTTAGTTTCTTGGTTAGTTCTTAGTATCTTACTTAGTGGGAAATTACACAGGAAAAACATGGGAACTGTGGGATCAATACATGCAGAGGAAGTACGAGGTTTAAAAGAAGGCAGAATTTGAATGAGCGATGTAATGGTTGACCAACAATGACTGGATATGTTAAAAGTGTTAAATAATGTTTGCAGCTACAGTTGTGTTGCACAGTTTGCAGTGTATAATGTTTGCAACTGAGATTGTGTCACTATAGTTTATTGTCATTTATATAAATGTAGCATGGCCTATGCCATGCATGATAATTTAATAAAGATGTTTCTTGTTTAAAAAAAAAAAAAAAAAAAAAAAGAATAAAACTCTGCCTGGCATTACTGACTGACTGTAATCAGCCATGATTTACTGGGGCCAGGAAAATAAGCAGATATATCATGGATGTTCTGTTAACTCCCAAACAAGTATGAGTTATGTTAGTGTGTGTGGGAGAAAGAGAGAGAGAGAGAGAATGACTGGAGTGGGGAGCAGTGCCAATGCAATGTATGGGCAGCCATATGTGCTTAATATACGAATTTACACCAGCAGTAATTACTAGCGATTCACAGACATGCAAATTAGCCTATAATGAGGGTTTTTTTCATCATAATGTCTCTGAACTGCTTTTTCTGCAATAGTAGAAAGAGACACTTTGGCCACAACTCTTATCTCCCTCAGTGGGGTTCTTTCTGAATTCAAGAAATTTGCAACTAAAATAATATTACAAAGAATTGTTTTGGAAGGTGGTATAGGCTGCTGCTTTCCTCATTGTGGGAGACTTTGCCCTTCACACCTATACAAACTGCATTCATTCTGAGTTGCACTGCCTCAGAGTACAGGAAATGCATTTTTTTCCAAGCAAAATTAAAGATATTGTTTACCTTAAGATGGTGTGACCATGGGATTAGTATATTTAGTAAGTACGGATGTGAGGACACCGATCCCCATATGATGGTGAAGAGGGCAAAGTCCTCATGCAAAAAGATACAACTTTGTTTTATTATTGCAATATTTAAATCTTACTTCCACAACAGATGTCTCCAGATGTCCTGTTTCGGAAATGGTCAGGAAGTGTCACATTTTCCAGTTCTACTTAAGAAAATTTTAAGCTCATACATACTTGCTCTACAGTACTGTAGAAAAAAGCATGTATTCACTAAGTGAAGTACAGTTCTGAAACAGATCTTTAATTGCAACCATTCACCTAAAGAAGGTGGGGCATTCACTGTATAACAGCACATGGTTTCATTTTTCAAAATTCTCCAGCATTACTCAAATCTTTATATACAGCACTAACAGTAAAAAACAAAAGTTTAAATAAATTCCTTGTACCATACGACCACACAGCTGTACAATTGTTGATCACATCTGCCGTATAAATATATAGAAGGTTGTTCCAATTTTGCCATTTTAATTCCACTAAAGGATCACTGTTAGAACATTTTGCTGTTTCTAAATGGTCTATGCTGAAAGTCACTTACATATCAGTCATCCTTCTTTAAGGTACTCTCCATATCTGTTATCATAAGCTTAAATTTTATGTCATTCTCTAATTATCTGCTTTATCTATTTCAGGGTCATTGGGAGTTGGAATATATGTAAAGCAAAGATGCCTATCACAGGCTATAAACACACACACACACACACAAAAAACTATGGACAATTTGGAATTTGGATGAGCAACAATTTACTCATCACATTTCTTGGGATTTGAGAGGAAAATGCAGCACCCAACAAAAACCCACTGGGTCAAAGGGCGAACATGCATACTCTGCTGAAAAGGTACCTTATCTAAGAATCAAACTGCAGAAACGTGTGCAGTGATGCAGAAGTACAAACCACTGTGCTAACCTTATACAAATGGGACCTTAATCTAGGTCTACATTTACCCATGTCCTTTTACCTGCCAACATGGAATGCAGTAGCATTAAAGCAGAAGCACATACTCCCAGCATGTCAAATAATAATATGTCCACAACTATAATTTTCTCGGTTTAAAGACTGACTTTTGGATGCAGCTAGAGATCAGGTGAAGACAATCACTTAGGTTCCATGCCCTTCCCTGATATAGACTTCAGGAGCCATTTTTACATCCAGGTCACCCTTAATCTGCAAGTAATTTCTGCTCACTTCAGCTTGCATCCCAAGAAATTTGACAACTCCCACCCCCCCAAACACACCAGTGAGCTGGCATGCAATATACTGCATATATGACCTGTTAATTGATTTAGAGTACTAATAGATACTGAAGTCCAAATTTCAAAACACACCAGTGAGCTGGCATGCAATATACTGCATATATGACCTGTCAATTGATTTAGAGTACTAATAGATACTGAAGTCCAAATTTCAAAAACAATGTACAAAGAAACTAACACAATGAACACAGGTAACATATGTTTCAAAGATGTACACGTGTATAGAACATATGGGATTTATATACCAACTTTGAAGATGCAACATCTCAGGGGAGGCTACTGAACGTTAAGAGCGGAATAAAAATGCACATGCATTACCCTTCCTTGTCTAAATATTAGATACTGCTGAAATCTGACAAACTAGAAGGCTGTTAGCCTGAATTTGGAAAACTGGCCTCTGAACAAATTAATTTCAGGAGATTAAATTAATCCAGTTCTGATTATAAAAAGTATTCCACATTTTTTTCTTTATAATTCGTTTGCATACAGCAATGACAAATTAAACCATTCTAGTACAAGACACGTAAACAAAAATATTTATCTGCTCTATACAATATTAAAACACTGTTTTACAGCACAGGACAGTAAACTCCATGGTAATAACATGAAAATGACAAAATGTCTAACAGTATACAACACTGCTAATGTAGAGTTTTGACACTGAGATATCTGCTAGCAATCTTGATGAGTGAACCCAGCATCACAGATACTTGCTGGGAGGATGAAAAATTATAAGCTGAAGCCAGTTTGGCCAACCTGTGGAAGGAATTCAAGGCATGCGTTTTGGGAAGGATCCTTTTCGTTAAGACATGGAAATGCAGTCAAAGGGAAGTACAGCAAAAGACTAGGCAGTGCACTGTAGAAAGAATAGGCACAACATGTGAAAACAAATATAGTACAGTTTTGTACCTACCATAAATGTAAATGTTTGAGTGTCTTCACTGCTGCAGTCATTACACTTGGGTTATCCTGCCGTCAGGTGGGCCCGCAGTCGGCCAGAGTTCCAAAGTATTGGTCCGGCGTCTGTTGCTATCGCTTCTTCACTGACGTCAGTGCGCCAGGGGTATATAAGATGCAGCCGACGCCATTTTCTTCAGTTTTTCTTGCTCCAGATGTCAGGTGCCCCCAAAAATGGCAGGCAATACATATTGCTAATAAAACATACAATAAGGTAAAAATAAAACCTTCAGTAACCAGCAAATACACTACATAGGTAGTATAGGTTGAGAAGTATAGATAAATCCCAGCTAAGAAAGAGGGGATGGCGGGTGGGTAACCTGGACTACAGCAGTGAAGACACTTGAACATCTACATTTATGGTAGGTACAAAACTGTACTATGTTCATCATGTTTCACTGCTGCAGTCATTACACTTGGGTTGAATCCCAAAGCTGAGTTAGAGTGGCTGGTTCTATAGAGGATTTGGTGTGGCTATGAGGCCCTGCAGCACTGCAGTGGCAAAGCCAGCTCTGGATCTAGAATAAAGAGGCAAATGGTAATGCTTGGTAAAGGTGTGCACTGAACTCCAAGTTGCAGCTTCCAAGATATCTTTGGTAGGTACTCCTCTAAGGTAGGCAGTAGAAGTGGCAGTTGCCCTGGTGGAATGTGGTCTAATGTTACTAGGTACAGGTTTCCCATGTTGTGTGCAGCAGAACCGGATACAGTGTCCTATCCACTTTGAAATGGTCTGCTTTGAAATAGCCTTTCCCTGTGATCCTGCAACATATGCTACAAACAATTGCTCAGTTTTTCTGAAAGCTTTTGTTTGTCCAAGTAGAAACGTAATTGTCTGTGTATGTCCAAGGAATGCAGAAGTCTCTCCCCTTTATTCTGGAGATTTGGATAAAAGGTTGGCAAGTGAATAGTTTGGTTAAGAGCCACACTGGATACCACCTTTGGCATAAAGGAAGGGTTAGTTCGTAGAGAGACTCTGTCTTGATGAAAAATGATGAAAGGCTCCACTGCCATTAGTGCCTGTAACTCTGAGACTCTTCGTGCTGAAGTTATTGCCAGAAGCAGAGCAGTTTTCCATGATACATATTTTAATTCTGCTGAATTGGCTGGCTCAAAAGGAGGTAAAGTGAGTTTTTCCAAGACAAAATTAAGGTCCCAAGTAGGTGTTGGTGCTCTCCGGGGCAGTTTTATGTTTTTAGCCCCTCTGAGGTACTGCGTTAGCAATGGATGAGAGAAAATAGGAGGGTCTGTGTTGTAATGAGCCGAGATGGCAGAGACGTGGATCTTAATGGATGAGAAGGATAGTCCTTTGTCCAGCATCTCAGTTAAGTATTGTAGTATCTGAGGAATGTTTGGGACAAGAGGGTCAAAGCTTTGAACCTGGTTCCAGGCACAGAATCTCTTCCACTTTTTTGAATAAGATTTCCTGGTGCTAGGCCTCCTGGCCTCCAAAATGACATCCATAACAGCTTTAGAAAGAGGTGTCGTCTATTTGACTAATGAATCTGCCATGCAGCCAGGTTTAAGGTTTTGAGCTGACTGTGCAGGATCTGATTTTTTTGTTGCGTCAGAAGGTGTGGAATTTGAGGTAAAATCCATGGTGGTCCTTGAGCTAAGTTCTTTAAGATTGGGCACCAGACTGGCGTGGCCAGTATGGAGCAATCAGGATCATCTGTGGTTTTTCTTGTCTGGCTTTAAGGAGTACCTTTGAAAGGAGAGGCAGTGGTGGGAAGGCATAAACTTTTAGGTTTTTCCAGCTGAACGAAAGAGCATCCACTCTCCATGCTTGTGTGTGATAAGTCCTTGTGCAGAATTTTTGTAGTTGGCAATTCAGTGTGGAGGCAAAAAGATCTATGTCTGGGCACCCCCATTATTGCGTTATCATGCTGAAGACTTGTGGATTTAGTTTCCACTCGTGAGGATCCATGATGTTTCTGCTTAAGTTGTCTGCCAGAGTATTTTTCTTTCCTGGCAGGAATTGTGCTTGCAGATGAACTTGATAAGTTAGAGCTGTGTTCCACAAGGTCATGGCTTGTCTGCATAGGGGGTAAAAATGAGTGCACCCTTGCTTGTTTATGTACCACATTACTGTGGTGTTGTCTGTCTTTAATAATAATTGTCCTGGATGCAGAAGGTCCTTGAAAGCTGTTAGGGCATTTTGTACAGCAAACATCTCTTTTTGATTGATGTGAAGATGCAGTTGGTCTGTGGTCCACTTGCCCTGAATGCATTTTCCTGCCATGTGTGCTCCCCAGGTGCAATCCGAAGCATCTGTTGTTAAAGTCTGCCTGGCTGTGGGTAGAGTGAAAGGCTGACCCTTGCTGAGGTGACATGCCTGTGCCCACCATCGAAACTCCTGTTGTAGGCAGGGAATTAGTGGTATTACTGTTTCCAAACTGTGAGAGTGCTGAGTCTGCAGTCTGGCATATGGAATTAGTAGTATGCAGGATGCCATGAATCCCAAGGCCTGCAGAATTTTTCTTGCAGGGAGTTGGGACTTTGTTGCCATCAACTGAAAATACTGAGTCAGTTGTCCTTGTTTGTCTGGCGTGAGATAAGCCACCTGGGCCGTTGTATTTAAGCTGGCACCCAGGAATATTTTCTCTTGTGAGGGCACTAGTTTTGACTTCTTTTCGTTTACTGTGTACCCTAGGCAAATTAGCAACCTTTTTACAAACGACAGATGCTTTAGAAGAATGTCCTTTCTCTCTGCTTGAATAAGGCAGTCGTCCAGGTATGGATATATTTGAATTCCCTTTTGTCTGCAAAATGCATTTACTGGTGCCAGGCACTTTGTGAAGACCCTGGACACAGTAGATAAGCCAAAGGGCAGTGCAGAGAATTGGTAGTGCATTGAACCAGCTATGAATCTGAGGTATCTTCTGCAATTTTGTCTGATAGGGACATGCAGGTATGCCTCTTTGAGGTCCAAAGTAACTTGCCAAGCCTTCTTGCCCAACATGGGAAGTAGCTGCTGTAGTGTCAACATTTTGAATTTCGGAACATCCAGGTAAGTATTTAGAGTAGAAAGGTCTACTATGGGTCTCCAGGCTTTGTCCTTTCTGGGGACCAGGAAGAGTCTTGAGTAAAATCCTTGCCCTTGTTCTTGCTGTGGTACTTTTTGAATAGCTCTCATGTCCATGAGGGCTGTAATTTGCTTTTGTGCCTCTGCCCATTGATGTTGTGGCAGGTCTGGCATTCCTTTTAGCCTTGGTAAAGTTTGAAAGTGGAACCTGTAACCTTGAGACACAATATTCAGAACCCATTTGTCTTGGGTGATTGTTTGCCAATTTTGTGAAAAAAGTGCTAGTTTTCCCCCTAAGGGAGCTGCCAAAAGGGAAGAGCTTGGCATTGGAAGGGGGAAGTCATTGGGACTGTTTCCTGTAAGGTTGTGTCTTGTCTTCACCTCCTTTTGGGGCTGAAGCACCCCACTGTCTTGGTCTGTAAGAGCCTTGGGGCTGAGATCTGCCTCTTGGGCGTCTGTATCTGCCTCTTTGTGGCCTGTCTGACACTGGAAAGGACCAATTCTTTGCAGGCCAATTTCTGCTAAATCGAGGTGACTGTACCTGTAAGAAATCCTTCACTGATTGCAAAGATTTTGCCTTATCTTCCATTTTCTTTAATACCTCCTCTGCCTTAACACCAAATAAAATACCTTGCTGTAAAGGAGCATCCAATAATTTTGCCTTAACATGATCTGGTAAACTTTGTTCTTTTAACCAAGCATGCCTTCAAATCACAGATCCTGTAACTGCTGCCCTACAAGAAGCCTCTAATGAATCAAAACCACATTGCAAAGTATGTTTTCCCACTTGTTCAGCTGCATGCAATAAATCCTGCATTTCCTTGTAGTCAGGATGTTCTGCACTAGTACTCATTTTCTGTTTTAATTGAGACATTAAGTATTGTTGATATTTAAGCATGTGAAACTGGCAATTTAAAGCCCTCACTGCTAAAGTTGCGGAAGTGTAAACTTTCTTCCCCCAGCTGTCTAATGCTCTAAAATCCCTGTCAGAGGGAACTGGATTTTTAGCCGTGGAAGCCTTTACCCCTTTTGGACCCTGGGAAATAGTTTCTGGGTCAGCAGCAGGGTTTTTATAAAGAAATTTGTGAGAGTCAGAGACTCTGTAGTACCTGTCTGGCTTGACTGGAGCAGGGGGTAAAGAATCAGGATTTAAACTGGATTCAGAGAACATATCATCCACAATATCCAACACTGGCAGAATAGCAAGGGGCCTGTGCTGAGGTAATAAAAGAAAGTCTCTGAGCCTTTTCTTGGATTCTGAATAATCCTGGCCCTCCCAATGGAAATGCTCCCTCATGGTATGTAAAGTTTCCCCAAAAGAATAATCTTCAGGAGGAGAGGCTGAAGGAAATGATTCTTCAGCATCATAGTCCTCATAGGGGGTAAAGAGTATTCCTAGTCCGAAGAGGAATCAGAATATATAGAAATCTGGTCAGAGGAATCATAGTCCGTATCCTGCCTAGTCCTTTTATTAGGAGGGGGATAGGAACCCCTGATCAGAGCAATTAAGTCTTCGGCCATTTTGAGCATCTGTTTTTTAGGCATGGAGGCCTGTCCAGGTGAATGCTGTACTTGCTTCTTTGTCTTTAATGGAGTTTTAGACTTGACTGTAGTTGTAATGGTAAGTTGAGAAGGTCTGAAAACACCCTCAGAAGCCGATGCCTGCTCAGAGGCTCCGGACCCATCTGAAGGGTTAGTCTCCGTAGGTCCAACACTTTGAGTATCCAGAGGCCTAGGTACCTCCACATGGGAGTCAGTAGCGGCCTGTGGCTCTGAGGTAGCGGGTGTCAGGGGCTGCAAAAGCACCTCACTGAGAACCGGCGACTGGCCTAGAAGAGGCTTCGTCGTCAGTTTTGGACCTCGGATGCCTGTCCTTATCCTTGTCTCTGCGTTTTTTGTGCATTCCGGTCATCGGTTATTCCGACGGCATGGTATAATTAAATCTTCGGCCAAAGTAATGGCGAGCAAAATCAAACTGGCATTTAATAGTGCGTTTGTTAAATCTAGCACAAAACGAACAACTAGTGACATCGTGATCTGGGCCTAGGCATGGAATACAGTAAGAATGAAAATCCTTATGAGGTATTTGCTTCCCACAAGAAATACAATTATTAACTTTTACTGACATCAGTCTGAGGCAAGAAAAAGTTTCCCCAACAGGGTACTTAGCTTTATTGAAGACTTCGGTTCTGAAAATCGAATTTGATATCTCAGGAGTCGGCCGACCGGAACTTGCGAATTGCTTTTGCTTCGGGCACCACGCGGCAAGAAAGACTGAAGAAAATGGCGTCGGCTGCATCTTGTATACCCCTGGCGCACTGATGTCAGGGAAGAAGCGACAGCAACCGACGCCGGACCAAGACTTTGGAACTTTGGCCAACTGTGGGCCTGCCTAATGGCAGGATAACCCGGGCCCGCATGAAGACAGGATAACCCAAGTGTAATGACTGCAGCAGTGAAACACGATGAACATCTGGCATGTTTAAAGAATAACACTGTGCAATGCATGCAGCAGACTAAACGTACTAAGGGATGCATCTCAGAAAGCTATAATTTCATAGTTAACTTGAGAAAATGCAACCTGATGTCAGCAGAGGAGTTTAAATGTACAAAACTCTGGATAATAAAGAATCATTTTATATGGCATTTTCCTGACACTTGTTCATCACCCCCTGCTACCAACATGTTGTGTGTCCATTTGTCCCATCCTGTCACTGGCACTGAAAGATGCCCAGAGATAAAGACAGAAACAGAAGACAGCATCCATCATCTTATGGGAGGTTAGGAGACAACAGACACTCTTAACAGCTCTACTTCTGTCAGCTGACAGTCTCAGCGCAGTATGTACTTCCACCAATCAGTGATGCCTGGATGGGGCTCGTACTCTTTGGCTAGATTTATTACCTCATGTCCCTGTGTACTGCAGTACTGTAAATAACGTTTATCCAGGTGGCACTTCTGTGGTAAGAGTTAAACTGGCTCCTTATCCCTATGATAGGTAAACGAACCTCAACGGTATGAAATAGGGTTAGTAATGAATGAGGTGCAAAATTGAATCTTGACTGCAAAGAAATTAGAAAATGCACATCTGTAAACATTACTACATCAAGTACAGCACCTGCTTTCTTTTAAAGCAAATTCTAAGTGAATCTGTAGTTAGTATGACTCACAAGTTGACCTGTTCTTTGTCAGTATAAGAGAACAACAGTGGACTTAGACTCCTGGCAAATTCATGTTCCTCAAACTGTCCTGCAGCATCCATCTTAGTATTGTCCTGTCGAAAAATCAAGGGTAACCCTAAGGTGACAGAGAAAAAAAATTAGAAAAATGTCAGCCAGCAATTTATTAGCCTTTTCATCGCACTCTTAGTAAGTTATGGCTATCAAAATTAAATGTGAAACAATAAATTACCCACATTCTGTAAAAAAACAAGATGGAATTAATGTTTGAATATTTGCCTATAGAAATAAAAAGCTTTCATGGTCACTACTTGTGTGGCTCTCCTGCTTACTAAATGAGTCTCTGCATTTGAAAAGTGCTGCTACCTTACATTTCTTTTATTATTCTTCAACATCTCCTGATACTCGAGCAATGTTATCTGACCTCCGGACAGAATAAGTATTACCTACCTCTGCTATACTAGTGCCTCAACCACCCTTCTCCATCCCTAGTACCTGTCCACATAATCACCTCAGACATAACTGTATACCTGTGATTGCTACATTTACCCTCCAGTGTACGGCTGTTACTACTTACGTGCTATACATTGAGCCAGTCATCTTACATTCATCCAGTTCAGCATATTCTTCAAAAAGTGTGCCTAACAACAGTGTTTGTTTCAAAATTGTGCTTCATTCTGTTGCATGTACTAATCTTACTCTTCTTCAAGTCCTATGCAATCCTTCTGAAGAAAAAATATTCTAATGTTATAATTCAAAAACATTTTTGCAAAGTTTTTCAAGAAGCCTCACCAAGAGTAAATCAAGTTAACAACAGTGAAATGAATGGCTTAATAAAAACATGTGCTTATGGTTCCTTAAGCTACTGCACCTTCATAACTTGTGTGCATCGTTTCAATACATATTAATGACTCCCTGAAGTGGACATCCAAATTTGAATAGGTAGGCCACTGTTTACAATGAAGCCCTTTCTTATTTCATCCACCACCACACTGGTCTCATTCTTCTAGGCACGTGTACATTTCTCTCCTGGTTTCTTTATTTCATGTATTTATTTATTTATTTTTACTTCTGTTGAAGGCAAATCTTCCAACAAAGGGGGAGAAAGACAATGCCCTCAGCAATTGTAATAATTTCTTGCAATAATTCTAAGAAGTTTACATTTTTTAGTTTAGAATAATTGGCCAAGAACATAAAAGAAGGGAAATGGGAAAGTAGACTACAATACCAGGTACTTGACTGGCAACTAAATGATGCCATGATTCCTATGACTACATCTCTATTTCTAGTGCTCTTACATTAAGAGCAGCTAAACTTCAAGCTATTATTTTAACTGTGCAGTGCTGCGACAAATCATGCATGCAGATGAATTTGTCGTACTGTTTTTAGTGTCATGTGACTGCTTTCAATCCTCATTGTGTGAAGCACTGTGGTTCAAACTGTATTTAATGTGACAGCTTTACTGAAAGTGTTTTTTTTTTAATGAAAGTGCTGAAATAGTTATTTTAGCTGATGAGAGATTTTTTCATCTGTTTACTAGTTTACTGTTCCATCAATTCACCATGCGTTCTGTACACTCTTGTTTCTAACTTCTGTAAACAACTTAACTCTGCCTATGCAAACACACATACTGTCATGCAGCATTTTATCATCCACCTGTAAGGTTTTACATGAGGCGAAGTTGTTCTGTGTTGTTTGTTGAGATGCTTACAGAAATATGACAATATAAATAAATTGTACAAATAATATGTAATATCTTTCATTGGTGCAGTAGATGGTTAGGGAAGATGGGAGTCAGTGACTAATGCTGGCTCACCCATCCTGGAGGAAGGGAAGCAACTGTGGCACAAGGGCAACTCCTAGTGGGACTACTTAGTGTTACACCCAGTGTAAACTGAGCCTACTGAATCTATGCTCTCAAAGTGCATGAGAAGCTAAGGGGAACCTGGTGTCGAGGATTGTGCTTCATTTCAGGAGATGGGAATAGTGGAGCACAGAGGAGCTATGGGGGAACGCTCCTACAGTGAGAGGCTGAGTTAACACCTGGGGTCAGCAAGCTACTCCATTCCCTACCACCTGACTCTTGCAGGGGAACAGAAACCTGATGGAGATTCCCAGACAGGAATTAATGAGCCACTGAGTTTTCACTTAACTCAGGAATGTCCATCTCCTGTCCTCTGGAAAAAATCTACTGACTAGGTAGAGACAGAGGAACAAAATAACATAACATCTTTTTAGCTGCATTTTATCATCCAGCTGTAAGCTTTTACATGAGACGAAGTTGTTCTGTGTTGTTTGTTGAGATGCTTACAGAAATATGACAATATAAATAAATAGTATATGAATAATATGGTAATGCTGCTCAACGTCAGAAGTCTAAACCTCAAGATGCATGCACTCGAGACTCTCCTCAGTATGGAGAATATCGATATCTGTGCAGTAACAGAAACCTGGTTCAAGGCTCCTGAGAGCACCACAGCACTAACAGGTTATACTTCATACCATGCTTTCCGGCCCCAAAACTCTGACCGAACCACAAGGAGGGGGAGTATCCATATTTAACAAAGATACCCACACCTCCAGGTTAGTGGCACTGCACGAAGCATCGGAGACCGTCCAAGTGCAACTAACAGTGGGCAAAACTGCCTTTCAGTTTGTAGCCTGCTACAGACCACCCTCCCAAACACAGGAACCTCACTCGGCTTTCCTGAGAACACTGGAGAATATGAAGGTCTCTTCAAACACCATTATATTGGGTGATTTCAACTACCCAAACACTGACTGGGAAAACTACTCAAGCCCAAACACCCTCGCCCAACGGTTTCTAGAATTTATAAACTCAAATGCTATGTAACAACTGGTCACCACTCCCACAAGAGGGGAAAACATATTGGATCTGGTCATCACCAACATGGGGTCTCTATGTTCCACACCAGAGGTATACCCCTCATTGGTAAGATCAGACCATAAACTAATCTCACTGGACATCCATATTCCATCCCCACCCCTAGTCAAGGAAACCATGGTGAAGAACTTCTCAAAAGCAAACTTCACACTTCTCAAAACTGAGGTGGAATCCTTCAAAGCCCCCGGGCCAGTGGAAAATATGGCCCAAAATGGAGAATCCTTTACAAAAGCATTCTATGGACACCTACAGGAATGCATGGAGCATGCTATCCCAAATAAAACCAAGACTCACTCCTCCAAAGGCAGGAACCTGTCTGGTGGACCCCGGCCATAAATAAGCTATACAACAGAAGGAGAAAGCTACTTCATTATAGAGCAAAATCCCAAAAAGGGAAGGCGTCTCTGATCAGTACTAGCAAGAAACTACGATCCCTCATAAAATAATCTAAGGCCAGTTTCGAAAGAAAAATTGCACAAGACACTAAAGATAATCACAAGGCCTTCTTTAGTTAAGTCAGAAACCTGGGAGGCAACTCCCAGATATGCTCTGAGTTAGTGCAAAATGACAAAAAATACACTGAACCCACAGACATTGCCAACATCCTAGCAGAAAGGTTCAGTGCAAACTTCTCCCCCCTTCCCCCCCAAAAGAGCAAATGTCTATCCCAACAGAGTGTAGCCTTCCTGAGATCACAGATGCACAGGTGAGAGCGCTGCCCTCTCCAAAGCAAAAAACACAGCATCAATGGGACCAGACGGTGTCCCGGGCTGTGTCTTACACGAGCTCCAAGAAGAACTAAACCCTCATATAAAGTCACTGTTCAATCTCAGCCTCACTACAGGATATGTACCCAAGGAATGGCGTACAGCAACAGTGGTCCCACTCTGCAAAGGTGATGCCACAACAGACCCCGGAAACTATCGCCCTATAAGCCTGACTAGCCTGGTCTGCAAAGCTATGAAGCGTATCATCATGGAAATCATAAACAAAGACATTGGGAACCTCCAGACACTGGATCCTACCCAATTCAGCTTTGTTAAGGGCAGATCTTGCCTCTTGAACCTGGTCGACTTCTTTGAAACAGTTACCAAAGCCACAGATGCAGGAAGGTAGTCCACACAGCCTACCTGGACCTCACAAAAGCCTTCGACACAATACCCCACTCGGGCATCATAAATAAGCTCACCAGCTTAAATATCAACCCCTATGTCACAAGATGGGTTGCAAACTGGCTCAGGGATAGAACCCACATGGTCAGAAAAGCAGGTGCCATGTCAGACTCTAAACCAGTTACAAGTGGCGTCCCACAAGGCTCAGTCCTGGGACCTCTTTTGTTCGGTATATATTTCTCAGAGGTACAGGCTAACACGACTGGACTATGGCTGACCAAGTTTGCAGATGACTGCAAACTGGGTGCCGTAATAGACTCTCCGGCTGACACAAGCATCCTCCAAAAGGGTCTCACAGAGACGGATAACTGGTGCCAGAGCCATGGCCTAAAGCTAAATGCCAAAAAGTGCATTGTCATCCCCTTTGGGAAAAACAAAGTGCCCACAAATTACCACATAGGTGGTAATCCATTAAGTACGGAAGAAGTAATTAGGGACATGGGGACCCAAGCAGATAGCAATCTCTCCTTTGACAATCAAGTTGCCAAAGTGGTTAGAAAGACCTTCTATATAGCCCACCTTATCATGAAAGGATTCACATCTAGATCAAGAGAGGTCATTGTGCCCCACTACTCATCACTTATCAGGCCCATAATTGAATACAATGCCCATTTTGGGATGTGCCTTACCCGACACCTGCAGCAACTGGAAAGACCCCAAAAGTACTTCACCAAGAGGATCAAGAGGCTCAAACAGATGCCCTATGCAGCTCGGCTAAAGAAACTCCAGCTCTACTCAGTTGCGTACTGCCCACTCAGAGGTGATCTGTGTCTGACGTATAAAGCCATGTCCAACCCAGAATTAATGGACATGCTTCACCTCAGGAAATCCAAATCCCTTAGAGCTACACGCTCCAGGGACTTGAACCTCAGCACAGAAATAAATAGGACATGCTGGAGGGACAGATTCATATCCCAGAGGCTCCCCTCACTATGGAACAATTCCCAATCCATGTTAGGCAGAGCCCCTCACTGACCCTCTTCAAGAGAAATTTTGAAGAGTGGATGGGAGATTGTAAGTTTACCCCTGGGATCTCTTCTGTGTCCCTGCTTGACAGAGGTACAGTAAACTAACCTTAAAAGGGCTACCTTCTGTGACCTACTATACAGAGGCATATCAACTAATCTACAAGGGTGACGAAAGCCAAACACACTCTGGCTAGGCTTATAAATGCCCTAGGGCAGACAGCCTAGTATCAACCTATGAACCTATTAACAGAAGTCACACATCAATGAAACTATGCTACCAGTCACGTAATCTTCAAAATGAAATCTTTCAATAGCTTGAAAGTAGCATGGTTTTGCCTAAAGGCATCACAATACTGATCCTACAGAAAATGTCTAGAGGTGTACGGTTTAAGGAGTTTTAAAACTGGAATATACCAATAAGCAGTTTTCATGTGGAGGGTTACTATCCTCATCTGCAAGTGGAGAAGAAGAAAGAATGAAGTGCTACCACCTTGAACTTTAAAGCTCTCACGTTTGCTGAGGCTTGAAAAATCCAGAGCTGGTCTCCAAAGGCATTCTTCCTAAAGAATGTGGTACAACAGCGTATTCCTTTGAATTGCAAAGAAACGTACATGTTTGGGTAACCAGACATAACATAACAATAGACCTTCTAGATGAAGCCTCCAGATATCAAAATCATAACATCTGAATCTTGCCCGACACTGCTACTCCTGCTAACTCAAATCTGTAAATGCAAAGGATTCCTACATTCTCTACACGTATGTGCATGTGTGTACCTATGCATACCCAGGTTATTCTTGTATCCTAGTTGATGCACATTCACTTCAGTTCCTTGAGCTATGATTCTCTGAAAGGGAAGGATGGATGTGGTACATAAAAAGCTCTTTTTCTGTATAATTATAAACTCTGAAGACCAAATTACAATAATGTGCAAAACTTTCTCTACATAAGTAGTTAAATGGCACCCCAAGAAAAGTTTTAAGATCTGAAAGTCACTTGACTTCAACTTGAAGTGCCTGAACCCTGCACTTTACCAACTGATAAAACAGAAAGGTAATAATGAACAAAAATTACAACAAATAATTAAAATGAATAATCAGTGTATATTAATAGCGTAAATAAAAACATTCATGGCTGCAATAATAACACCATAATAACATTCAGAGCAAAAGCTTGGTATCCATTTAATCCTCTTCTGAAACCAGCCAAGTGGGACAGTCCAGGAGCCAGCCTGAAAGCAAGATTCACAAAAACAGATGCTGGTGGCTGAACACCATGTAACCAGAAGACTCCAGAACTTAAGATGGATTGACTAAAAGACCATGTGTACCAGAGTGCAGAGTTCTGCAAGTCTTGTACCAGGACAGAAAGCCCTGTAGACGAGGTGGGCCCAGGCCATCAAGGGCTAGATAAACCAGAATATGGTCCTTAAAAAATGATCCACTGTTTGAATGGTAATCAGTGAAGAATCCTCAGAACTGATGAAATTTAGAAGACCCTAGACAGTAACTGAGCTGCAGGATTTTTCACTAGCTGTAAGTAGGCAAACTTCATGACTGACAGAACCACATACCACGTGTCGCATTAATTGAGACAAGTGGTCACTATGTGGAATAAGGTGCTTGATCAGTGTTATATTCCACATATGGAAATATGATGACTTGACCACCACTGAAATTTGTTCCCTTATCATTAGTCTGCCATTGAAAATCATACCAAGACCTCTAGTTTGCTTACAAATGACAGCTTGTGTCCTCAGTAAGAAATGTCTGGGGACAAGACTGGCATGGATGAATTTGAAAGTGTAGCATGCATTTTCATGATAACAGTGTTACAGATATTGAGCTGAAACTGTTTACTAACTACTTAATCATATACAAGTTCCAGATCCTGGGCTAAGTGCTTGAGAACAAACACAGACTTGGTCCAAAGAAACTCAAGCAGTAATTCACCCAAAGAATATCCAACTGGTTATAAGTTCAGTATAAGATAATGAAGACTTGAGAGACTGGATGTTACCAAAACCACAGAAAAGTAGCAGCAAAATCAAATGTATAAAATCCCTTAGAGACCCTGTCAGGATCAGCAGATACTTCAAGAAAACAGCAGCACAGCAATAATACTTAAAGAGTAACACACAAAGCATTAATTGCACACAGGTTGTGCTTGTGTAAGAGTTTCTGCTGTGCGATTCCTGTAAAGTTTCTCTTAGGATTGGTACGGGCTTCACAAAAAAACAACAGCACAACAATGATTGTAGCTACATGCCACTAGTGCCTGTATAAAAATCTTTGTTGAGCAATGCCAAATACAACCCGAAAGAACCAAACAGCATAAAGGTAAGCAGGCAGAACCAATAAAACAAAACTCACAGCACCCCCAGCTAGCATGTTACCATTTTCCTTATGACCCTGTCATTGGAGTACTGGGAAATTCTACCATTTTCCAATGCCATAAGTATGAAAGGAGGCACCCACATATAAAGCACACCTAGAGATAATGTATTCCCAGATTAGTCCATTTGTCAAGATAAATATTTTAGTAAATATGTGTAGCAATGCCATTAAGAAGCAGTATTTCAATGATAAATGTATAAACGTTGTTTGCTCCAAAACAAAGTAAAAACTAATTTAGTTTTCTAAAAACAGAATACATGTAATTTAAAAACTGGAGAATTAAATCAAATTATCAAACTTGTATAATATAAAATGGTTACTGTCACGGAATGTCAGTGATCAAATCATCTTACATAATATTCCTGTAAGAATCCATCCAATCATCCAAAACACCCTTTTTCCCATTTTTGCGCATGGGGTTGGGGGTGACACATCAACAGTGATCTTCATCTACAGCCAAAGTTAACAAAGCTGGGTGGCTATCCCTGCTTTGGTTGTTCTTTAATACCACAGACACACGTGCACTCACACCTATGGTCAATATTCCTCTGAGAATCTTTCTGGCAATTAGAACCAATCAGTTCTGCTAACACCAGGCTCCATCTTTTAAATATCTCAGGCTATGGTTAGGCCTCCTTTCTTTTCTTCGGCACTTATCTTAAGAAAAACTGCAAAGAAGATCAATTCCCTCCCATTTTGGACACAGAAACTATAACTCCTTCCTCTTCTGTGCAGCCAGGACATCTACAGGAAAACGTATTCATTCCTCACATCTAGCACCATTCAATTTATCTCTAACCAATTTTGTGGCTTCATTACACTCTCTTCTAGAAGTGAACTCTATTGCCCTACTTCAGAAAAAGGCCATCAGCAAAGAGCAGAACTACTTCCAGGCTCTCAATTACTTCAGACCAGAAAGACATGAGGAGGGATGAGGGAAAACAGGGTCTTAAGAAAGAGCATTTTGAAGGAGGGAACCTTCAGAAAGGTGTTGAGGTGGAATACATCTAGTATGAGTCTCCGTTCTCGCTTTCATGGGAACCAGGAATAATCTCAAATAGAAACCCTTTTCCTTGCCTGAGGAGGTGCTGGTTCTACTGTCCGGGGTGAGATCAGATTGACTTGCAGGACGGGAAGGATACCCCTCAGGGATAAAAGTTCTTTTGTAGACATTTTGTAATCATTTTATATGATGGACAAGACTCACTTGTCTGAGGTAATGAATTCCCAGGCCAGAAGAGTTAGCTGAAGCATTAAGAGAGGGGAATGAGAGAACCAATGTGGGAGGAAGAGGCAGAAGATAGTCAGTCTGAAGCATTTTTTGTCTGGAAAAGAGATTTTTCTAGGCTTGGATCCCAACTGAGATTTCTTTTGAAATCTTTTCTTAGTAAGTTTCTTTCCCTTCTGAGGGGCCATTTGTTCCCTGCGAATAAAGGTGTGGGTTTAGAGGGTTAGTTCCTCTGGTATCTAGAGACTGAAGTAAGAAAAATCTGCTTAAATTCCAACACGACTTTGCCTTTTTCCTGCATGGATTTGAAAAGTTCATCAGGGAGACCAAAAAGAAGAACTATATGGAAAAGGGAGTCTGGCAGAGATAGAAGGCAAAACCAAGCAAATCTTTGGATGGCAAAACCCGTGGATGTATTTCTAGAGGAGGCTTCTACAGCATCATAGCTACACTTAATGGTGTGTCTGGCTTCCTGTGTGGCACTGCTGAGCAAGGAGATAGCCTGAGACTTCTGTTCAGAAGCTTTAAGTTTAACCAGAAACTTATTTAGGTTTCCCAAGAAAGTAGCTACTTGGTAGTTAAGGGCTCTGAATGTCAAGGTTGCCAGTCCTGTAAATAAACCTACTGTCTGTATCAGATGGCAGCACATTGGATAAAGGCAGAAGTTTGGTGGGTTTTTCAGTAGACAAAAAGGAAGATGGCAGGGTTTCCTACCGAATTCTTGTAAAGGAATTTCATGTCATCTGGCACTTTGCAGAACCTCTCAAGTTTCATAGTTGCAGGAGGCTATGAATCTGGATTAGAAGAAATGGAAGCAAAGGCATCCAAAATGGTTTTGAGGACAGGATGAACATCTGAAGGGATAGGGGCACCAACATCCAATAATTCATAGTACAGTATTTACACATCTGAGACCTGTTTAGTACCCCATTCAAAATGCAGCATCATACTAGAAATAGTTTCCCCAAAGGAAATTTATTCTAGGTGAGAAGAAAAGGATACTCAGTCCTCATCTAAATCTGATTCCTTCTCTTCTGAAGACAACTCAAGCTACCTTTTCAAATGTGGAGGGGCAGAAGAACAGGAAGGAATGAAGCTTCAAAGACAGAATGGTTTTACATAAGTCTTGAAAGAAGTCAAGGCATCCCTTCTACTGGGATGCCCGCTGACGAGAGATACGTTTAGTTTTTTTTTGCTTTCTTCTCACTGGGATGACTGCTCAAACAAAGCTATGTGGTGTGGAACCTTGTTGAACCTTGATAAGGGAACTAGGTACCTCTTTCTCACACAAAAATCTGAGGTATGCCCTCTGGTCCCTCCAAAATAATTACTCTGGGTTCCCCCTTCTCTCCTGCGGCAGTCGGAGATTCAGTCTCATCAGAAAAAGTACAGTTGTGTACACTTACCATAAATGTAGATGTTCAAGTGTATTCACTGTTGCAGTCATTACATCTGGGTAATCTGCTGGCAGGTTGCCCTCAGTCGGCCTGATTAACAAAGTCTTGGGTCCTGCATTGGTTGCTGTCCTTTCTTCTATGACTTCAGGTCGTCAGGGGTATAAAACATGCAGCCGACGCCATTACATCAGTTTTTCTTGCCCCAGGTGTCAGATGCCCCCAAATGGGGTGCAAAATATATATATATGTATATAATTTAAAACACAAAACATATACCTCCAAACAAAAGCAAATACACCAAAAAGGCTTTTAATCAAAGTAAAAGAAAGGAGAGGTATAGTTAGAGAAAAAACATTGGGCTGGAGGGAGGGTAACCAGGACTGCAACAGTGAATACCCTCGAACATCTACATTTATGGTAAGTGTACACAACTGTACTATGTTCTTCGTGTTTCACTGTTGCAGTCATTACATTTGGGTAGAATCCCAAAGCTATGGTTGGGAGGATGGGTTTATACAGCATTAGGAGCAGCTATAAGGCCCTGCAGGACAGCAGTGGCAAAGCCAGCTCTGGATTTGGAGAAGAGAGGTAAACAGTAATGCTTGGTGACTGTATGAACTGAGCTCCAGGTAGCAGCTTCTAGAATATCTCTGGGAGGAACCCCTCTGAGAAAGGCTGCAGAAGTAGATGCAGCCCTGGTGGAATGAGATCCGATCCCCTTGGGGATAGGTTTACCATGGTGCATATAGTAGAAATGAATACAATTGCTTATCCATTTGGAAATAGTCTGCTTTGAAATAGCCTTTCCCTATGCCCCTGCAGCAAATGCCTCCAATAGTTGTTAAGATTTACTTAGAGATTTTGTCCTGTTTAAGTAGAATCTAAGTTGTCTGTGTACATCCAATGAATGCAGAATCCGCTCACCCTTGTTCTGTGGATTGGGGAAGAAAGTTGGCAGATGAATGGTCTAATTAAGAGCCACACTGGATACCACCTTAGGCATGAAGGATGGATTGGTCCTGAGAGCCACCCTGTCCAGATAAACAATAATGAAAGGCTCCACTGCCATAAGAGTCTGTAATTCTGAAATCCTTCTAGCTGAAGTGACTGCTAAAAGGAAAGCTGTTTTCCAAGAGAGAACTTTTAGGTCCGCAGTAGCAGCTGGCTCAAAAAGGAGGTAGAGTGAGTTTTTCCAAAACAAAATTGAGGTCCCATGCAGGAGTTGGTGCTCTCCTGGGAGGTCTTAAATTTTTGGCCCCTCTGAGATACTGCTTTAGCAGAGGATGCGAGAAGAGGGGAGGTTCTGTGTTGTAATGAGCTGAAATGGCAGAGGCATGGATTTTTATGGAAGAAAAAGATAGGCCCTTGTGATGCGTCTCAGTTAAGTATTGCAGAATCTGAGGAATATTGGGCATTGCTGTGCTTATTCCTTTTGACTGGTTCCAGGCACAGAATCTTTTCCATTTGTCAGCATAAGATTTTCTAGTACTAGGCCTTCTAGCCTCCAAAATGACATCCATCACAGGTTTGCTGATAGATGCCAAGGGTGAAATTAGTTGATTAACCACACTGCAAAATTCAAAGTTTGGAGCTGAGTGTATAGAATTTGGTAGTTCTGTTGAGTCAGTAGGTAGGGTGTCTGAGGCAGGTGTCATGGAGGAAGGTGTGACACATTGTGCAGGAGTGGGTACCAGTGTTGGCGAGGCCAGTCTGGATCAATCAGAATCATTTTTGGTTTGTCCTGTCTGACTTTTAGTAGGACTTTGGAGAGCAGAGGCAGAGGGGGGAAAAGCATAGACTGATAGGTTTTTCCAGCTGAATGATAGCGCATCCACTTTCCAAGCTTTTTTGTGATGACTTCTTGTGCAGAATTTGTCCAACTGATAGTTTTGGAGTGAGGCAAAAATATCTATGTCTGGGCTCCCGCATTTGCGTGTCAACATGTTGAAAACTTGTGGTTCCAGTTTCCATTTGTGTGGGTCCATAAGATTTCTGCTTAGTTCATCTGCCAGAGTATTTAGCTTTCCTGGCAGGAATTGAGCTTGTAGATGTATTTGATAAGTCAAGGCCGTGTTCCACAATGCCATGATTAGTCTACAAAGGGGGTAGGAATGTGTACCGTCCTGCTTGTTTATGTACCACATGACTGTGGTGTTGTCTGTCTTTATCAGTGGTTATCCTAGATGAAGGAAGTCCTTGAAGGCTGTCAGAGCATTCTGTACAGCTAGCATCTCTTTCTGACTGATATGTAGGTGCATTTGATTTGGGCTCCATTTACCCTGAATGCATTTCCATGCCAGATGCGACCCCCAAGCATAGTCTGATGTGTCTGTAGTTAGGGTTTGGGCAGCAGGGGGTGGAGAAAATGGCAGTCCCTTGTTTTGGTGGCAGGCCTCTGCCCCCCTTAGGAACTCTAGTTGCAGGCAAGGTATAATAGGAATCATTGTTTCCAGGCTGTGACAATGTTGACTCCATAAACTTTTTAGGTACCACTGAAGTTTCCTCATATGCAGTCTTGCATATGGAATTAGAAGAATGCTGGAGGCCATGAACCCCAAGGCCTGCAGAATTTGTCTTGCAGATAGCTGGGTTTTTGTGGCCACCTGTTTGAAGTAAGTCATCAATTGAATTTGATTTTCTGGCGTAAGGTAAGTCATCTGGGCAGTTGTATTCAAGCTTGCACGCAGGAATGCAATTTTTTGAGAGGGTACCGGTTGTGATTTCTTTTCATTTATGGTGTACCCTAGACAAGTTAGAACCCTTTTTACAAACGTCAGATGCTTTAGAAGAGTGTCCTTGTTTTTCTGCTTGAATTAGACAATCGTCCAGGTACGGATAAATCTGAATATTTCTTTGCCTGGAAAATGCAATTACTGGTGCCAGGGACTTTGTGAAGACCCTGGGCGCAGTAGATAAGCCAAAGGGCAGTGCAGAGAACTGGTAATGCAAGTAGCCTGCTTTGAAGCGGAGGTATCTTCTGCAAGATTCTCTGATTGGGATATGCAGGTAAGCCTCTTTTAAGTCTAGAGTTACCAACCAGGCATCTTTGCCTAGCATAGGTAGTAACTGTTGAAGAGTCAGCATCATGAATTTTGGAATGTCCAGAAATGTATGTAGAATGGATAAGTCCAGAATTGGACTCCATGATTTGTCTTTTTCTGGGTACCAGGAAAAGTCTTGAATAGAAACCTTGTCCCTTTTCCTCTTCTGGTACTGGTTGAATAGCCCCCATATTCATGAGGGACAGAACTTGTTTCTGGGCCTCTGCCCACTGATTTGGAGGCAGATCAGGCCATTCGTTTGGAATTGGCAACGTGTGGAAATGAAATCTGCATCCCTGGGATACTATATTTAAAACCCATTTGTCCTGGGTAATCTGTTGCCAGTTTCGTGCATGAAGTGCCAGCTTTCCCCACAAAGGGGCGGCCAAAAGGTAAGTGCTTGGTGATTGTAGAGGACAGTCATTGAGACTGTTTACCATAGGGAGGTGGCCTTGTTGCTTCCAGGTTTGGAGGTGGAGGCACCCCATTGTTTTGTTCTAAAAGTTCCTTGTGACTGAAACCTGGAGCCTTTAGAATGTCTGGATTTGACTTGAGCAGCTCTCGAGGGAGCTGGAAAGGACCAGTTCTTAGTAGGCCAGTGCCTACTAAATCTGGGTGGCTGCATTTGTAAGAAACTTTCACAGTTTGCATAGATTTAGCTTTATCTTCCATCTTTTTTTAAAACTTCTATAGCCTTATTACCAAAGAGACTGTCCTGTTGTAAAGGAGCATCCAACAATTTTGCTTTAACATGGTCACGCAGATTTTGCTCTTTGAGCCAAGCATGCCTTCTTATCACAGATCCAGTTACAGCAGCCCTGCAAGAGGCCTCCAAAGAATCAAAACCACATTGCAAAGTATGTTTTCCAACTTGTTCAGCTGAATGTAATAAATCCTGCAACTCTTTATTTTCCACACAATCAGAGATCAACATAATTTTCTGTAGACCCATGACATGCTGTTGATATTTAAGCATATGAAATTGACAGTTTAAAGCCCTGATTGCCAAGGTTGCAGATGTGTAAACCTTCCTACCCCATCTATCCAGCGCCCTAGAATCTCTGTCAGAGGGGGTAGGATTTTTAGCAGTAGAGGCCTTAACGCCCTTGGCATCCTGAGAAATGGTTTCAGGATCAGCAGTAGGGTTTTTAAAAAGGAATTTGTGAAAGTCAGGAACCCTGTAGTATCTGTGTGGCTTACTAGGAGCCGGAGGCAGAGAATCAGGGGTCATACTGGATTCTGAAAAAACATCATCAACAATGTCTAGTACAGGTGGTATAGCCAAAGGCCTATGCTGAGGAAGAAGAAGAAAATCCCTAAGTCTGTTTTTAGATTCAAAGAAATCCTGACTTTCCCAGTGGAAGTGTTCCCTTAAGGTATGTAAAGTTTCTCCAAAAGAGAAATCCTCAGGGGGAAAAGCAGAAGGGATGGAATCTTCTGCATCAGAGTCCGCATAAGTAGGTATAGATAAATCCTGCTCAGAAGAATCACAAGAAATAGAAACCTGACCGGAAGATTCATAGTCAGTGCCTTGCCTAGGCCTCTTAGCAGGAGGGGGATGGCTACCCCTAATCAAGGTAATTAAGTCTTCAGCCATTTTGATCATTTGTTTCTTAGGCATTGGGGCCTGTACACGTGGCCCACGCGTCATTTTTTTAGACATAGAAGTAGATTTTGGCCTTAGTTTTGAAGATGGCTTCGGTTTAATATACAAATCTTTAGGCCTGAAAACACCCTCAGAAGCCGGTGCCTGCACAGCGGCTCCGGAACCATCTAAGTAGAGACATCCGCGGGTTCAATACTAAGAGCATCTCGCGGCATAGCGGACTCTGAATGGGTCTCATTAGAGGCCTATGAATCAAAAGTAGCGGGTATCAAGGGCTGCAAAAGCATCCCACTGAGTACCGGCGACTGGCTTAGGAGAAGCGTCGTCATTGGTTTTGGACCTCAACGGTCTGTCTCTGTCTTTTTCTTTGCATTTTTAGGTATTCTGGTAGTCGGATTGCTTACCGACGACATTTCTGGATAGTTAAATCTTGAGCCAAAATATTTAGAAGCAAAAATATACCAACGTTTAATCGTGCGTTGATTAAATTTAGCACAAAACCGACAGCAAGGCACGTTGTGGTCAGGGCCTAGGCAAGGAATACAATACAAATGAAAATCCTTATGAGGTATTTGCTTCCCACAAGTAATGCAATTATTAACTTTTACTGACATCGGTAAGGAGCAAGAAAAAGTTTCCCCAACTGGGTACGCAGCTTTTAGTTGAAGACTTTGGTTCTGGAACTCGAAAATGAAAATTTCAGAAGTTGGCCAACCGGCACTTGCGAACTGCTTCGGGCACCGCACAGCAAGAAAGACTGATGTAATGGCATCGGCTGCATGTTTTATACCCCTGATGACCTGATGTCATGGAAGAAGGGATAGCAACCGGCGCAGGATCCAAGACTTTGTTAATCAGGCCGACTGAGGGCAACCTGCCAGCAGATTACCCAAATGTAATGACTGCAACAGTGAAACATGAAGAACATCAAGCAAGAGATGCCATACTGGTCTATGGTACTGTAGTGGTAGTGGGTTTCTCCACAGATCTCAGATGTACCATGGATTCTTGTTGCATAAAATCGGTATGTCAAAATCGGACTGGGTAGCAAAAGCATCCAGTTTTAACTCTTTGAGCTTCTTTTTGGGGGCAAGCGAAATATCTGAGGACAAGGGTTCTGTAGTTCTGGGGAATCGTGAGGTTCTTTATTCACTGGGACTTCAGAGAGATATTAAAGCAAGCTAATCTATTACGAAGGGTTTTAGGGATGAACGATGGACACTTTTTACAGTTATGGTAATCATGTTCAGTTGCTAGGCAAAACAAACAATGAGAGTGAAAATCTTTATAAGGAATCTGCTTTCACAGTTGCACTTCATCTTCTTAGCTGATATGAACAAATCTTATCTTAAAGATAAGAAACAATAGGGTACTCATCTGACCAAGCTTTGGAAGTGGTAGTGACACACAAAGCAGTAGGCACACTAACATCAGCGAAGCTTCTGTATTCGGATTGTCAGCAAAATAGTCTGGGGATCTTATGCAAATATGTCCACTTATTTACTTCTATGCCCATGGGCTAAGGTAATACAACGGAAGTACGGAGAGTCAAAAAGCATTAGTACCCTGTCTGGACATCAAGTTATCCCCGGCAATATAGCTCATAAGTACTAAAATACTGCAAAAGTGATGTAAGGAAGGACATCTTCTCTTACAGAGACTATACTCAAAGAAAAAATACTCTATACAGCACTTTATAACTTCAAAAAGGAATCCAGACTGGAAAAGTGGAACTTGGATTCTTTGCATAGGCTGATGAAGAGGTTTGGATAGCAACTCTAATTTGTAACTTCCTCTCAGCATCTCATCCAGTCCTAACTTAAAAAAGTACCTTTCCAATTGCTAAAGAATTTTACAACTGTCCACCTAAATCATTTTTTTAAACATTTATATAAAATCCCACTTTAGAGAGTGACATAGGGATACATACATTAATAGAAGATAACACAAACATAGTAATATTTTATGCAGTATACATATATGCTTTATTTTTAACTATTATTTACTTCAACTTTACATAAATTGCTCAGTTCCCATCTTCCGTTAAATATCACTCCTCCACCTCCTATAAATTATTCTACATATATTCTTCCTTTTCATTAATTTTTATGTAATTTGATCCTTTCCTATGCTAAACATCCCATCTCCAGTTCTTTAATCTCCTTTCCAATATTCAGTATTTCAATTACAGATTGTTTAAATTTTGACTTACATTTCTAGTACCTACTTTTTTTGGCAGCCGGTAGCATTAAATGTAGTAAGGCCTTACTATGCCTAGGCAATTCAAACATTACCAGGCAGCTCAAAAGAATAAGATCCTTAGTTACAATGATATGCTCCCTCAGCAATTATGACAAATTACTTTCTAGGGAATTTTTAAAATCTGCACACTTCTTACACTCCCAAAAACATGTTCCAATTAATTCTCTCTTTTCCATCACACCTCCAGCATTTCCTATCTACCTGAGGAAATATTATAAGTCTGCTCATGGTATAAAAAAATATGAAAATACATCTACACAAAAATCCTAAATCTTCTGGACTTTTTTGTATATTTTGGAGGGTTACAGATGTCCAATTGTACTTTGTAAATTGTTTTGTTGCATATTTGGGAGGCATACAGATGTTGTCCAGTTGTTCCTTTGTAAATTGCCTTTCCATTGCCTCTTCCCAATCTTTTCTAACCTCCTCTGATTGATTCGTATGGTTATCATGCAACATTTTATATGCCCTATTAATTATCCCTTTTTTTTTAAAAAAGCAGCTTCTATTTTAATTTTAACAAAAATTCTGGCAGAGCTGGTCTTTCATTTAACATTCCCCTGTCCCTTTTTCTTTACTTACTTGAGCCAAAGTCATCTGTATGGGTGATGTGAGGTTTAGCCATGCTGACGGGCACAAAATGCCAGATGGCGTTGATTCCTGTGCTGAAAATATTGAAACCAACACAAAAAGAGGAAAAGAAAATAGGATGGCTGGGAAAGTTTTTGGCCTGTGGTTGAAACTGTCATGACCCAGACAGTATCATAATGAAGTTAAGCTTTAACATCACATACTCCCAATCCAGCTGGGTCAGGTGGCGGAGTGACCTGTGAGACCTGATGGAGACTACTAAGGATGAAGGTGGCCTGAAAAATACCAACTGAGAAAGCTCTTTCTTGCTCAAAACACTGCCTGAATGTCTTCTGCAGATGGAGGGCCCAGTAAGCATCAAAGATTCCTGTCTAGAAGGTAAAGAGAGTTTGGTAGGAGTAACCACAGTTAAAACTTCAATGGAGACTGCTGGAGAAGAAATTTTATGACCTTTGTCAGGAGCTAGCATCTCTAAAATTAGCTAATCTTCATCCCTTTGCTTTTCTTTTCTCTTTCCCTTGTCCTTCTCAGATGTCAGTGCCAGGGAGGGAGCTGTCAGTGCCAAGTCTGGAGGCACAAGACCTTTTACCACTAATTTGTTCCTTCATTCCTTCAGGATTCTGGCACTAAAATTCATACATATGGGGCAGTTGCTAGACAAGTGCAATGCCCCTAAGCACAATAAACAAGATTCATGTGGGTCCTGTGGTGGCATCTTACGGCCACTGGATTTGCATTTTGTTTAATCCTTGTTTCCCTTCTTTATTCATTGCAAAAAAAGAAAAAAAGGCAATGTGCTAAAATTGCTTAAACAACAACTCTAAACCCTAAGGAAGGAAAAAACAATTTACAGAAAGCAAGTGAACTTGGACTGATGGCCAAGAACAGATTGACTGGGTAGGGAGACAGATGGGATAAACAAATAGAAATAAACTGCTGTAGAAGCAACGCAACGACACCGGTGTACCAACAATTTAAAATTGGACAGGACCTCAAAAATACACGGTGATCTGTAAATAAAACTAACTTTTACTGATTAACATGCCATTTACATCTTTGAATTTAAGAGCCCATTATTTTTTTACCAGTGGCTCTAAAAAAGAAAAAAAAAAAAAAAACAAAGGGGAAAAATGACTCTCCTGCCCAGTTCCTCTGTTCAAAAACAGCTTGTTGAAGAGGAACCCTGAAGATTTTCCAGTTGATTTATTGCACATCAGTTTTTATCACTTCTTTTCCTATCATAGCTGTTGTTGAGCATCAGTTTCCTATAACAGTAGCACAAATAAGTCTTCCATGAATACTTCCATTTGTGCCTTTCCTTGGTTTTTGAATTTCTCTGTTTAAAAACAAGTTTTCATAAAATGTCCAAAATGTCACTAATATTTTAGCAGGATTTTTGGTTACTTTTGAAGTTGTAGGCTTACTAAGTTTGGCAATAACCGTTTCTACTTTCTGTTGCCTAAGTCACTGTGTTAAAAGTTTTTTTCTGCTCTGGAGTTCTTATCACAAAATATATGCTTAACAGAAACCTTTTTAAACTCGAGCATGTTCATTTTGCAGTTGCTCCTTTTCTTGTTCTGTGAGAATCCCCTTATACTGCAATAATTTTACCTTTGTCAACCCCTCAAAGTAATTGCTATCACTGCTTCTCATATCTTTCTCTTTTATTTTCTAACATGTTTTAAACTTCATCTTCATTTTGCCCTACTTAATAGCAATCCATTCTAAGAGTATTTCTATCTTTCCAAATAACTCTTCAATCATTTCCATTACCCATTCCATACATATCATTCTTTTTAATTAATAAGTAGGAAAAAGTACAGCTGTGTACACTTACCATAAATGTAGATGTTCAAGTGTACTCACTGTTGCAGTCATCACACTTGGGTTATCTGCCTGCAGGTAGCCCTCAGTCGGCCAGAATACCAGACTTAGTATTTCTGTGTCGGATGCTGTTGCTTCTTCCATGACGTCAGGTCATCAGGGGAATAAAAACAGGCAGCTGACACCATTACAACAGTTTTTCTTGCCCGAAATGTCAGGAGCCCCCAAATAGGGAGCTAGTATATGGTGGGGAAAACACCACCAGTAAAAAGTAAATACCAATACCAGTAGGAATAGCCATAGAGAGAAGAGATGAAGAGATAAAGAGATAAAGAAAAAACAGGGGGCTGGAGGGAGGGAAACCAGGACTGCAACAGTGAATACACTTGAACATCTACATTTATGGTAAGTGTACACAACTGTACCATGTTCTTCGTGTTTCACTGTTGCAGTCATCACACTTGGGTTGATTCCCAAAGCTGAGGAAGGGTGGAGGCAGTCAAGAAGAGTTAGGGCTGGCTAGTAGGCCTTGCAAGACTGCTGTAGCAAATCCTGCTCTGGATTTGGAAAAGACAGGCAGGTGGTAATGCTTGGTGAAGGTGTGTACAGAACTCCAGGTAACAGCTTCCATTATGTCCCTTGTAGGGACTCCCCTGAGAAATGCTGTTGAAGTAGATGTAGCTCTAGTGGAATGTGTTCGGACTCCCTGAGGGGTTGGTTTTCCATGGTGCTTGTAGCAAAAATGGATGCAGTGTGCTCTCCATTTGGAAATGGTTTGTTTTGAAATAGCCTTGCCCTCTGCCCCTGCTGCAAAGCTGACTATCAGCTGGTCAAATTTTCTGAAAGGCTTAGTCCTATCAAGGTAGAACCTGAGCTGTCTGTGCACGTCCAATCAGTGCAGGATCCTTTCTCCTTTATTTTGAGGATTAGGGAAGAAGGTTGGCAAATGGATGAATTGGTTAAGAGCCACACTGGACACCACTTTAGGCATAAAGGAAGGGTTAGTTCTGAGGGAAACCATGTCAGCATGGAAAATAAGGAAGGGTTCCACAGCCATCAGTGCTTGCAACTCAGACACTCTTCTAGCTGAAGTGATGGCTAGAAGCAAGGCTGTTTTCCAAGAGAGGAATTTTAACTCTGCTGAAGCAGCAGGTTCAAAAAGGGGAAGCGTGAGCTTTTCCAGAACAAAGTTAAGGTCCCAAGTGGGGGTGGGTGCTCTCCTTGCTGGCCTTAAGTTGTTTGCCCCTCTCAGGAACCGTTTGATGAGTGGGTGAGAGAATAGAGGTGGGCTCAGTATTGTAAATGAGTCGAAATGGCAGAGGCATGGATCTTAATGGAGGGGAAGGATAGCCCTCTGTGTAGTAGTTCTGCTAGGTAATCCAGGATTAGAGGTAAGGAGGGCAGTGCTGTGCCCTTTCCTTTAAATTGAATCCAAGAACAATACCTTTTCCACTTTTCAGCATAGGATTTCCTAGTACTGGGCCTTCTGGCTTCAAGGATGACATCCAGCACCTGCTTGCTTAGGGTTGCCAGTGGGGTACTTAAGGAATAAGCCAGACTGCAAGCTTTAGGGTTTGCAACTGTGGATGCAAAATCTGCCCCTCCTGCTGAGAAAGCAGGGTTGGGGTTTGGTGTAGGTGCCAGGGTGACACTGTTGTCAGGCTGCGCAGGAGTGGGTACCAGTGCTGGTGTTGCCAGTCTGGGACAATCAGAATTGTCCTTGGCCTGTCTTGTTTTATCTTGAGTAATACTCTTGAGATAAGGGGCAGAGGGGGAAAGGCATATATTGGGAGGTTTTCCCATTGAATGGATAAGGCATCCACCTTCCAGGCCCTGCTGTGAGGGTTTCTTGTGCAGAATTTGCTTAACTGGTGGTTGTCGGGGGAGGCAAAGAGATCCACCTCTGGGGACCCCCCATTTCTGGATCAGAAGGTTGATGAAGGTGCTGGGCTCCAATTTCCACTGGTGTGAGTCTAGGATATTTCTGCTTAAGTCGTCTGCCAGTGAATTTTGTTTGCCTGGCAGGAATTGAGCTTGTAGATGAACTTGGTTGTCGAAGGCCGTATTCCACAGGGCCATGGCTAACCTGCACAGTGGGCAAGAACGGGTTCCCCCCTGCTTGTTGATGTACCACATAACTGTGGTGTTGTCTGTTATCAGCAGTTGTCCTGGAAAGAGTAGGCATCTGAAAGCTGTCACGGCATTCTGTACAGCTAGCATCTATTTTTGACTGATGTGCAGAAGAATTTGCCTTGGGCTCCAGTGGCCCTGAATATATTTGCCCGCCAAGTGAGCCCCCCCATGCATAATCTGATGTGTCTGTGGTTAGGTTTTGGGTGGCGTGGAGTTGAGTAAAATGCAGTCCCTTGCTGTGGTTGCATGCTTCGACAAGGTATGATAGGAATGACTGTTTCCAGGTCCTGAGAATGTTGGCACTAAAGACTTTTTAAGTACCACTGAAGTCTGCTCATATGCAGTCTTGCATATGGAATTAGCAGAATACATGAGGCCAAGACCCCTAAGGCTTGCAGTATTTTTCTTGCAGATAGCTGGGTTCTGGTGGCCATTTGTTTGAAGTAGTATGTCAGATAGACCTGTTTTTCTGAAGTGAGGAATGCCGTCTGGGAAGCTGTGTCCAAGCTTGCTCTCAGGAATACAATCTTTTGACTGGGTACCAGTTGTGATTTTTCTTTTCGTTGACGGTGTACCCCAATGAAGTTAGAAGGCTTTTTACAAATGTCAGGTGCTGAAGCAGCAACTCTTGACTGTCAGCATGAATCAGGCAGTCATCCAAGTACGGGTAAATGTGGATATTTCTCTGCCTGCAGTATGCAATGGCTGGAGCCAGGCATTTTGTGAACACCCTGGGTGCAGTAGATAAGCCAAAGGGAAGTGCAGAGAACTGATAATGCACAGACTCTGTCCTGAAGCATAGACATTTCCTGCATGACTCCCTTATGGGGATGTGCAGATAGGCTTCCTTTAAGTCTAGGGTGACTAACCAGGCATCCTTGGCTAACAAAGGGAAAAGCTGTTGTAGGGTAAGCATCTTGAATTTTGGCACCACCAGGAAGGTGTTGAGAATTGAAAGATCCAGGATTGGGCACCAAGAGCCCTCTGTCATTGGTACCAGGAATAGTCTGGAGTAGAATCCTTGATCCCTCTGTTCTACTGGAACAGGCTGAATAGCTCTGATATTGAGCAAGGAAAGTACTTGGTTTTGAACCTCTGCCCAATGGATTAGTAAGAAGGTCTGGAAACCCACTTGGGGTTGGCAGTGAATGGAAATAAAATTTGTACCCCTGGGTTACAATGTTGAGGACCCTTCGGTCCTGAGTGATGAAGGGCAAGTTTTCCTCCTAGGGGCACAAGCAATTGGGCAGGGCTGGGAAGCAGAGTTGAGAAGTCACTGTGAGCTTTTTCCATAAGGAGGTAGCTTACCACTCCCTGCTTTAGGGGTGGGGGCGCTCCATTGCTTAGATTGATGCATACCCTGAGACTGTAGTCTGATTGGTTTGTTTCCCTTGGGTCTTGTTTGGGAAGGCCGGGGGGGGGGGGTCTGGAAAGGACCAGTGTTTTGAAGGGCAATGCCTACTGAATCTAGGTGGTTGCACTTGTAGGAATTCTTTAACAGTTTGCATAGATTTAGCCTTTTCTTCCATCTTTTTAAGAACTTCTTCTGCTTTGGTGCCAAACAAACAGTCCTTATTTAAAGGACCGTCTAGTAATTTAGATTTGACATGATCTGGCAAGCCCTGCTCCTTCAGCCAAGCATGTCTTCTCAGTACAGAGCCAGTGAATGCTGCCCTGCAAGATGCTTCCAGGGCATAAAAACCACACTGCAAAGTATGCTTACTAACTTGGTTTGCAGAATGCATAAGCTCCTGCAATTCTTTATTTTCTGCACAATCTGAAAAAATTACCACTTTTTGTCTAATAAGTTCCATAATATGTTGCTGGTATTTTAGCATGTGAAACTGGAAATTCAATGCCCTGATAGCAAGAGTTGCAGAGGTATATACCTTCTTACCCCATCTGTCCAAAGCTCTGGAATCCCTGTCCGAAGGGATAGGATTTTTGGCTGTAGTAGCCTTAATACCTTTAGGTCCCTGGGAAATGATCTCTGGATCAGCAGTAGGATTCTTGAAAAGTAACTTGTGAGAATCGGGTACTTTGTAGTACCTGTCTGGTTTCCTAGGGGCTGGAGGTAAAGTGCCTGGAGTAAGACTGGATTCCATGAAAACATCATCCACAACATCCAGAACAGGGGGTATAGCTAAAGGCCTGTGCTGAGGTAACTCTAAAAATTCTCTAAGTCTCTTTTTGGACTGAGGACAGTCTTGGCATTCCCATTGGAAATGCTTTCTTAAAGAATGCAAGGTTTCACCAAAAGAGAAATCCTCAAAAGGGGAGGCAGAGGGAATGGATTCCTCTGCATCTGAACCCTCACAGGCAGATAAGGGCATGTCTTCATAATCAGAAAGGTCAGAGTCATCAGACTCCTGGTCTGTAGAACCTGAAGTTGACTGGTGTCTTTGTCTCTTAGCTGGGGAAGGCTGGCTTTCCCTAATCAGCATAATAAGGTCTTGAGCCATTCTAAGCATTTGTTTTTGTGGCATGGGTGCCTGAGCATGTGCTTTGGTTGTCAGTTTTCTAGGTGTAGTATGTACTCTGAGCCTAAGAAACTCTGTAGTTTTGGTTATAAAATAAGTTGTCGGTTTGATTCGAACATCGGTAGGACGAAAAACTCCCTCAGAAGCCGGTGCCTGCACAGCAGCTCCTGACCCATCTAAGGTAGAGACATCCGCTGGTTCCATAGTCGAAGAAGCATCTCGTGGCATACTGGACTCCGAATGGGTCTCAGCAGAGGCCTGCGAATCCATAGAAGCAGGCATCAGGGGCTGCAAAGGCACCTCACTGAGTACCGGCAGACTGGCAACTAGCTTCACGGAAGCGTCGTCGGCAGTTCTGGACCTATGCGGTCTGTCTCTGTCTTTATCTTTACGTTTTTTCTGTAGATCGGTAGTCGAATAGCTTACTGAGGCCATTTCAGAATATGGAGATTGAGAGCGAAAGAATTTAGCAACAAAGATAGCCCAATGACGAATGGTTCGGGTGTTAAACAAGGCACAAAACAGACAGCTAGGGACGTCATGGTGTGGGCCTAAACAGGTGATGCAGTAAGAATGAAAATCTCTGTAAGGGATTTGCTTTCCACAGGCAAGACAATTGTTAACTTTTTCTGACATCGGTTAGAACAAGAAAAAAGGATCGCCAACGGGGTACTCAGCTTTAGGATTATTCCACTCGAATACGAAAAATTCAGGTAGTGGCCAACTGGAACTTATGAACTGTTTCTGCTTCGGGCTCCTCCTCGGCAAGAAAGTCTGATTTTTTATACCCGTTTCGACCTGACGTCATGGAAGAAGCGACAGCATCCGACCCAGAAATACTAAGTCTCTGGTATTCGGGCTGACTGAGGGCTACCTGCAGGCAGATAACCCAAGTGTGATGACTGCAACAGTGAAACACGAAGAACATAACCAGCATCTCATTTGTATATCAGTAACTTAGCGATTTATGATATCCAGTAACGCAGATAATCAAACATTTTCATAAAATCTCTGCACAATTAGCCTTCAAGATGCAGAATGTTGTGATGCTGCCTGCACACACTACAAATACTGCAAGTAACAAACACACATAGCACAGTATCAAAGTCAGGACAACTCAATAAACAAAGCAGCACTAGACCTTTGGGGAAACACAGAATTTTAATGAAATTACACAATATTGCAATACCTCAACTGTTCAGTTAACACAGTAATTAAAGCTGGGCACATAAAATGTATAACAGGGGTGGGATGAACACATTCTGACACTTTGTTGATTCTTATTTTACATTAGTCTTTCAAATTTACCATCACTACACTAACGCAAACTAATCACTGTGCTAGTGCACTCTACAAGCATGGAGACGGACACCCGTAGGCCACAGCATGACACAGAGGAATAAAGCCCTGACTAAACTACAAACCAGATAACCCAAGTGTGATTGGTAGTCTGAGTGCTGATAGGGCTATGGCAAGACGGGTCTATATTAAAATCTCGAAACCTCACTTACGCGAATACGGAAACGACACATATATAACGAACCGTGAAAACGCGAACGTCCTGAAGCGTGAAATTCGAAATGTCGACTAGTCATAGTTGGCCCTTATCTGGTATAGCTCCCTAACATAAGTGTGCAATAGTCACGGACCTTAGGGTTAGGGTGTGGGTTAAGGTAAGTGCATACATAGTAATACGTGCAACCTGTACTTTAGGGTTAGAAGTAGGGTTATGTTAACTGTATGTATAGTAATATAGTTGTGTAGCTGAATGTATACATAATTTATACTTTTCCTGTAGTTGGGTGGTGTTTGTTTACAGTTAGATACATTTGTGTGCAGTGAATGTTTGATTAGGATATGGGTTATATGGGTGAAGTGTAAAAATGGGGAAGTGTGCATTATTTATTTTGTTTGGGTAGGTAGTACGTAGCGGGTGGTGGGGTTGGCCAACTATGACGATTTGTGACAATTCGACATTTCGAATTTTGCACTTCAGGACGTTGGGTGTTTTCGCGGTTCGCTATATATGTGTCGACATTTCAGTATTCGCGTGAGGTTTTGCGCTTTTAATATAGACCCGGCAGGACTGGGATGGAAGTGATGGCTGATGCTGGCTTGCCAATCCTGTAAGGATAAAAGGGGTAAGTCCATAGCACTATTGACCTTACCAAGAAGGATGCCAAAAAAAAAAAAAAAGACAGCCTTCCCAAGAAAGTCTAACTGGACTCAGTATATAAACATAAAATGCAAAGTCCCTTCTTTATACAGCTGCAGTAATTTATGACAATGTAGACACTGTACTTATTAGATCTGTCATAGTTTGCCAATTTGCGCTGTAACAATTCCACCATACATACATATATATATATATATATATATATATATATATATATATATATGTGTGTGTGTGTGTGTGTACACACACACACACACACACACAAAAACTGGCACACTGGTGCAGGGAAGAAAGTTGTTGCTGCACAGGAAGAGGTAACCAGGTTTGATTCTTAACTAGGGGTGCCTTCTGTGCGGAGTGTGCATGCCCTCACTGTGTTGTCGTGGGTTGGCTCTTGGTGCCCCAGTTTCCTCCCACATTCCAAAGATATGCAAGTAGCTAGATAGGATACTCTAAATTGTATACAGGGATAAGTATGTGGTATGGAAGAACAGCAGCAGTAGGGCTAGCCACCTGGCTGTGTGAACCTTGGCTCTAGAGATGATTGTAACAGTAGAAGTGACACCCTGACCCTGTGTGCAAAAATGGGAAAAAGGGGGATGTGGGTGGATGGATGGATAAACAACATATCCTGTTGGTTATCTAACTCCTGCAAATGACAATGAATACAGAAAATAAGTCACACGCCATTCACTCTACCCTGCTCTCGAAAAGGAAATATTGTATTCATCATGAGCCTGGCATTTCTAAACACTACATTAAAAGGAATTAATGTACAAAGCATGCTTAGATTCTTATGCAAAAATACCAAAACAACTGGTACCTCTTACTGCTAATATTCACGCTTGAAATGGCAGGGAAAAGGATTATGAACTACATATGGAATACTATGCAGTGGTCATCTATCTTGTAGCAGCTATGAATACCTGGAAGAGTTTAGCTCTAGTGATGTCAATACAGTTTTGTGGCTGCATAAGCAATTTACACACAGAAGCACTTTAGTGAAGCACACACAGCACTTTTCATTTGCCTACAGTGTAACTATACTATCCTTTCAATGAGAAGCTGACACAGTACTGCCTCCTTCCATCCACACACAAACAACTAAAAAGTTGTTGCCTACCTGTTTTATTGTTAAGCCAGTATGGAGCCAAAATCAGTATCTTCAGTGATCCTTCAGCTCGGCAAATAATGCGAATCTTCAGATTCAACTGGCGTTTACTAGTGTCATAGAGGCGCATCTGTACAACATAGTTTTGTGTACCAGGTGGTATAAGCAGCTCCTTGCATGATGGGAAGTTCTCTATTGTGACACCTGTCAAAAATATATAGCAGGTTACAAATGATGTGAAGCAACAGGCTGCTTTCCTAAAATACTATTTGAAAAGAGAAAAATACCATTAAACAAACATTACTAAAACAGTGGCAATTAAGAAAAGCATTTGATACGCTTAAGCTTACTTTTTAAGATGTGTACACTGTCATGTATCAAAGTCATTGTATTTTTTTTCAGATATACAATTCTGAATCCATTTTAAAGCAAAAAAGAAATCTTTATGCTGTCAATGATCAAGACACAGAAAACCTGAGTACAAGTTTCAATGGTCTCTATTTCCATATAAGATTTAAAAATAAACATGGTACAACACAGTTCCACCATTACTACAGTACTTCAACAGCTTGCCAACTTGTCAGCTATCATGGGCACTTACCAAGCTCAATGTTCTGGGATGTATCTGCTGAATGCAATACTGCCTCTTTGCCTGGTTTCAGGGTCCCAGTAATTGTTGTACCTTTGATGCAAAATATGAGTTCGCAGGGTAACAGATTGCAAAGAACCATAGTTGGCAAAAGGAATATTGTATGGCCAGGCTGACGAAAAATCTGCTTTGCACTGTCAGAAAAAATGTCTGAAGGTAGGCTGTCAGGATAATTTTCCTTCCTTATGGCCACACAAAATCTTGAGTGAAATTCCGGATATGAAAGAAGAAAAAGAAAAGAAAGTGTTAAAAATCTTATGCAGGGCTGCTGTACCAGATTACCTTGTCATTTACACCCCTTCCCAGACTGGAGTCAGCAACAACTTGTGCTTTTAATACATCCAGTTTAGGCTTGTAAACATTCGAGGACCCTAACTGCTTGCAGAGAGGTAGATTCAGTACAACTAGTCACCATCAAATACTTAAAAAGGAAGCATAGTAGTATGGTATTCTATCCAAAGCAAAGACTGCACTATGATATTTAATTAAGAGACTTTCCATCTGATATAAATGTTAGGCAGAGCATTAAGTGCAACTTCTACACATTCACCCAAACCTAATGCAGCAGTATGCTGACAACCCATTTTCACAGGAGGATGCATCATTTTTCCTAACAGAAAAAACAAGGTAAATTATCAAGGACAAAACTGAACAGCATCAGTAAGAAATCACATTCTGCATACTAACTTCTAAATGCATCCCGCAGTTAATCTTCATGCATTTTAAGTGGAAGACTTATTTATGGGCATACCAAGAAATAACTAAGGCAGTTTGCATAATTAGCATCTAAAGTAAATGGATAATGCATTCACACTTGTGTGACTACTTCTGACTAACAAAGAATTCCCGTTAACTCATCGTGGTACCTTATGTTTAATGATGTGTTTTTAAATGATTTATCTGAAAGTATTGCATTCATATCTTACTGGTATTACATAGTTGCAAATGGATTTTTATATGCATACTTATGTATTTACTGTTCTTTATATATGTATTAATCTGTGTCCAAGTTGTTGTTTTATTAAATATTCTTATTTTTTTACAAACATAAACATTATATAACCAAATTAGTAGGTAGATTTTAGAAGAGTTGTGTTTAAAGTATATATACATTCTTTAAACAAGTGCATCTTTTTCAGGCAACTGCTTGAAGCAATATTGATGGTTTTAAAGCATGTTTACCCTTTAAAATGCTGATTAATTTGTTTAAATTGAATGATTTAATTATTTAATTAGGGTGGGTGTTTTATACTTAAGGATGGGATTTTGCCTTTTGTAATGTAACCTGAGGAAGCGCACTAGGATAGTGCGTGAAAGCGCTTGTTCTCTCTTCAAATAAATTACTTGCTTATTCTATGGTGGTTCGTGGTGGTTCCTTGCAATTCTACAAGTCAAGAATTCCCGTTAACCCTGTGATTTCAGTCCCTTGGACTTCATGAAAATAAAGTTATTTATATGCAGTACAATAAAACAAATACAAACTCAGTTTCTAGAATAAGAAAGGGTAATTAGCAGGGCCTGCTGTAAGAAAATGAAGATGGAAAGAGAACAGTGTAGCAGTCACTTGTAAGCCATCTGAGGAAAAATAAGTCCAGAGGCAGAGTTGCACCTATAACCATAAAAGGGGTTCAACTGTAGATGGCAGGCTGTTGGCTTGCCTTACATGTCTCTACTTCTCATGCAGTATTACACCTTCTAAACAGCAGAAAACCACTATAACACTGTGCTAAATGGGTAAAGTTATTCAGCATTCAATACAAACACCCACTTATTAACTTGACTTCATAAAAAATACTTAACATTGTCTGGTCAATAACTCTTCTAGCCATGTATTGAAGAAACAAAGACCCCTTCTACATGAAATACTTATAAATGCAGAGCTTGAACAAAAACATACCAATGAACCAGCATCCTTCCAGAACAAATCATTATCTCCCAAACATGGCTTCTGCCTTTATTATGAATAAAAACCACCACCTTAACCAATAATAACTAAAACAAATAATTCATTACTGTTTCTGTAATAACCACCATCTCATTATGTACACAGTTTATTACTAAACACTACTAGTGTTTCCAGACTTGATTACACATCTCTATTAACAGCAAAAAAGCTTCACTCTTAACTTTACCTTTAAATTCAGGCAGAAATAATGCTCATCATACAGATCAATGCTGTAGAGAACTTAGCTATTACTGCAGCAGTGATTTTTGAACATCTACTGTTTGACTACTCTAGTTTAGAATTTGTCAGTGATCCTCCAGCTGTGTTAAAAGGTAAATGATCAATGCTTAACATCTGCGCCTTCTGTGTAGAAAAATCATTAAGGAGAAACAAAAAGAGATAGGTCCTGTTTGCCTGATGCCTCCTAGTTTATCTTAATCTTAATAAAAATGCAACAAGAGAAGTTTCAAAATGTGAAAACATTTATATTAAGATAATGATTATAATGACATGAACTGCACTATGCCAGTTTAAAAACATATATAATCAAAAAATGTTGCTTATAGCCAACCATTACTTTAACAGCACAGTAAAATAATATTTTTGTAATCCATCAAATAATTAGAAATGCATGTACCTAAGAGAGTTGTGGCATTTTATTTATTTTTAGTTAATATTTGTTAACTGGGTATGTAAACTGATTCAAGGACCTTTTCCGTCACAACCTAGGCCAGAGAGGCCAGACAATGCAATTAACCATACAATGCCAGAATGTAGAACGATTTACGCAGAAATTGACACTGGCAGTATCATAGTTGTGGACATAGCACAGTACTGAATTTTCATTCAGGAACAAACCATTTTAAATTTTCAGGTAGATAAAGTTCATTACTGACAAAGCAAATTAGTTTACAGTTCAATTCCAAAGATGCATTTTAATGAATACAATTGGAGCTGAATTATTACTAAGTCCGTAGATGGAATGCATATCTGTTCCATGCCTTACAGTTCCTTTCTAGCCCACATTTCTTGAAGCACTTACAGGCATGCTGCAGTTTTATTGTTGTAGTGTAAAGCTAGCAAGTTCATTCAGCTGTCTTATTTCTTTGGGAAGCTTTTTCCAACTGGAGGGTGCATTCTTGGATAATATTTTTTTTTAGTAGTGGCTAATTCGTAAGGGATCTGTCTAAACAAGTGCTATCTGTATTTCTATGACTATTATTAACACCAGCATCAGTTCCAGACTGAAATAAAAACTCTACCAATGCTGATCTTTCACTTATGAGTCCCCTATCACTTTGTCTTTGCTTGTACTCTCTTATCAATCATCAGAAACGAATATAGCTGGACCACACCAAAAACAGGCTTGAACTGAATTCTTAAGGAACATCAATCATCACATGGCTAATTGTTTCTTGTGCCTACAAATGGCGTTGCTGAATGTTTTGATGGTTTCCTTTATTTAAGGGACAGTTTTAACATGCTTTTATGGTCTGATGAAGCGGTATCACTGTGAAAGCGCTTACCGGTAATAAAGAATTATATTCGAGCCTGGTTCTGGTGTGGTCTGCCTCTATTTGTTTCTGATGATTTTGTAATTGTGCTCGATCCACCTTTTGACCACTGAGGATTGCTATTTTTTAATATTTTTTTACTCAGTTATCAGTCCCAGAAAGGAAGGGCAGTCTGTAACCTATAGTCCAAACTTCTGCGTAGACACATCCCATTCTATTACCTATCCTATCCAAGTTATTGATTGCAATACCTTGGTTCCTTTGCTAATTTCCTCCAACCCCATCTTGCCTGTTTTCTAAGTCTATAACCAAGACATACCTATTGGAAAAATCCCTTTTCTCCACTCCTACACTGGCTTACGTCTTACAATATTTTCTGCTAATTTATGAATATAATATTCTGTATATTTGTCACTCCAGAGACTTACATCAATGGGTCCTGGCAATATCCCTGGATGCACCTTAAATAGTATAAAGCATGACTTATTCATACCCCCTAACAACACTGTTCGACCCTAGCTTCCATACATTTTTGTACCTAGCAAATGGAGAACAGCAAGAGTTACTCCCCTGCATAAGGGAGGACCTTCCACAGGCCTAGGCAATTACAGAGACGAGCCTCATATGCAAAGCCATAGAAAGTCTTATGAAGCTAATCAGTATAAAGACATAGGAAACCTCTAAACACTGGACCTGTCTCAGTTTGGATTGTCAATCACAGGTCATTGCTCAACTTGGCGAACTTTTTTGAAAAGATCACCAAAGCAATGGATGAAGGCAAAATTGTACATACTGCATACCTCAACCTGGCCAAAGATTTTGACACAATCCTCCACTCAGGCACAGTAGGAAAGCTAAATAAACTGGGAATAAACCCCTGTGTCACTCACTGGATTGCCAACTGGCTCACACACAGGACTCAGGGAATCAAAATAAGGAAAGTTACTTCCACAAGCAGAGTGCTTATCTGAAGTAAATGCCAATACCAAAGGACTATGGATTACTAAATTTGCAGATGACTGCAAACCAGGAGCAGTCATTGAATCTCCAAATTTCTTGGTCATCCTGCAGTTTAAAGGGAACACAAATGCTACCACTGATCTGCTCAGAAAATACCACCTGACTCTATCGAATGCTATTTCTGTATCAAGACCCACCAACAGCAGTTGTTTTTTCTTACAATCTACTTCCCTCAGGATCATAATTGTTCTAATAATGTTCTCAACTGTTTGCTTCACCTCCTCAAAACCACAATGATTTGCATCTGTCAACTCATGTAACACCTTTGCCTTGTCTCAGCTACTACATATATTAACACTTTATAATTATGGTTTAAAACTGCAATAGGTCTACATAAAGCCAGATCTGAAAGGTCATTGGGTAATGCAACCACTACAGATTTCTTCAAAGATGTTGGTACTCCTCTCCAATACTGCTAAACAAAACATTCCAGACATGTAACACTTTGTTCCATGCTAACTTCCAAATCTACACAGGAATACTGTCACTCTTGATTGATTATCCATCACCGTTTTCATCTCATATTTTCCTGTCTTAGCCATGAATTGCTAAATTTTATCTTCATTTAATCCTGACATAATTAATTCTCCTAATGGACTTCCAAGATGACTGCACACCTTTATTAGAGCTCTCAAAGTGCGAAAAAGAAACTTTGGAAAACATTCATCAAAAGCCATTTATTTGGGTAAAATTTGGTTAATGGTTAGTCACTGCTCTGCCTGGCTATCAGCAAAAAAGAAATCTGGAGAACATTAGAGAAAATCAGCTAGAAAAGGAGAAGAAAAAAAAAACTCTGGTAAGGAAGAGCCTTGCAGCCGTTTAGCAAAAAAACAGTTCAGGTTCTCAGCGCAGGAGACAGCTTCCAGCAATTTAAAAGCTAACATAAATCAAATGCGCGCAAAGGTGTTTAATATAAGCGAGAAACTGAAGAAGTACATACAGTCAAATGACAAAAGGCTAAAAAGAATACAAGAAGCTTTAAGCAGCTACTCAGATCAGCTGATAAAACTGCAGAAAACAGAGGATGAAATAAGGGAAAGACTTGTTGAATATAAGGCCTCTGAAGAACTGTTTGACAAAATAGTAGCACTAGAAGACAGTGCACTCAGAGACAACCTGAGATTTACTGCTGTACCAGGGAAACTGGATGGAACTGATTGCGTTAATTTTATGAAGGTAAAAATAAGCAACTGGATGTGTATTCCACAGTAGGATTTGTTAGCTGCAAAGTACACAGTGTGCATGTTCCAAATCTGGCAATGAGAAAGAAGTCAAGATCTATAACAGTAAAGATAAAGTCATATCAGCAAAAAGAGCTGTCCTGACAAAACTGTGGCAGAAGGGTTAAGTATTATCAATGGAAGGAAACCAGAATGCTCATGAAAAATGATAATTCACTGTATGCCAGTCAGAAGGGAAGCAAGTTTATTCCTGTAATCAGAGGATGTCAAGAGGTTACTGTGAGATTAAAGTTGCTGTAGCCAGCTGTCTTCAGAATTATTTTCTTTTTCTTTTCTGAAGGAGCAAAGACATTTTTGGAAGCAAAATAGGTGAAGGAAAAAAAAAGGTTTGCCCAGCAAATTGAAGGGGATTCAATTTCTTCTTCCTCTGACAATGGCACAGCTGACACACAAAACATGCCAGTAAATCCCTTTCTAGTTTTTCAAAGGAAAATGACTGAGTGACAGAAAAGAAAAACTCAGGAGCAGACTACAAAAATATGAGTAACATGGACTTGAAACAAATACTGTGTTGGATGGTTGAGATGATGATGACGAAGTTCAGCAAGAATGCAAAAACCAGAAATAAACAGATAACTGCAAAGTGTCATTTCTATAAGATGCAGTTTGGACATGAGAAAAGTACAGTTGTGTAAGAGTTACCATAACAGTAGAGGTCCTAGTGATCACTGTTGCAGTATTCCAAATAGTTGGATTATCTCACCAAATAACCTAGATGTCCATCCAGTAAAGCTGAATCTTTCCATACAGCCATATGTCCAATGTATGACATAAACCTGCCGGTGTAATGGTACATAAGTGGAGGTATAAGAGTAAATCCTTAGATTATCTCAAAGCCAGGAAGCCTGAGAATTAAATTAAACTGGCAGCTAAGAAGGGAGAGGCAGAAAGACTTTGATACCCCTTATTCCACGAAGAAAAACTGAATAAGGATCAGAAAGTGGGTAAGAATACTGCAGCAGTGATCATCAAAACATCCACTGTAATGGTAAGCTCTTATACAACTGTACTAGATCATTGTTGCAGTATTGGCAACAGTTGGGTGATACCCAAAGTTTAAGAGGTGTGATAGCTGGATGGAAGAGAGATGACAGAATTGTCTAGAAATGCAGACAGGACTGCACTGGTGAAGGCAGCTGTAGATCTAGAAATGTCATCCACTCTGTAATGTTTGGTGAAACTATGCAGAGAAGACCAAGTATCTCATTCTAAAATTTTTCTTGAGTCCATTCCCTTGTAAAAGGCTCCAGATGAGGCCACAGCTCTAGTAGAATGAGCCTTTGCAGGACAGCGCAAGGATTTACAATGCAAAGTGTAGCAAAAGGAAACAGATTTAGATATTAAATTAGCAACAGTCTGCTTTGAAACTGGGTAACCTAACTTGGGAGTCTTGGAAGGTCAGATATGGAAATATCTTTGATTTTATCCAGGTAGAATCTGAGCGGTCTATTCACATCAAAGGAACATAAAATTCTTTCTTCCTTACTTTATGAATTAGGGAAGAAAGAAGGAAGATTTACAGCCTGACTGAGAGACAGTTAATTTACTGATTTTGGTATGAAGGGGAGGGATTGGCTCATGAGGACACTCTGTCCTTATGAAAAATAGGGAAGAAAGGAGTTGCCATAAGGGCCTGTAGTTCGAAGACTCACCTGAAAGAGGTGTCAGCTCCCAGAAGGATAGATTTCCAAGTGCAGAATTTGAGATTCAGATGCTGCTAGCTTGAAAGGAGGGAGAGTGAATTTTTCAAACACAAAGTTGAGGTTCCAAGCAGGATAAATAGCTTTCCTTGGAGGTTTCAGGTTGACTACAACCTTTAAAACTTGTTTTACCTATGATCTGGTCAGAAGCGATGAGCTCAGAGGAAGGCACACAGATATGGTCAAAGGGTGAGCCTTAACAGATAAGTATGCTAGGCCTGACTACAACAACTCACATAAATACGAGAGGATCATTAGGGGATTAGCCTGAAGTGGGTCCTGATATTTAACCTGACACAATATAGTACATTTTTTTCCATTTTGCTATGGAAAATGTGATTGTAGCAGCTTTTCTTGCCTCCTTGAGAACCTGAAGCCTTTCCTCAGAAGCCTGGTGTCTAAAAGGGATCCAAATCCTACCCTCCATACTGTCAAGGTGAGGTATGGCAAGCTGGGATAAAGTAGTGAGCCGTTCTACTGTGTCAGCAAGTCCACTGTGGTGGGAGGCTTCTGATGATGGCCATTGGCGAGGTGGAAGAAAAGGGGAAGCCTTTGCTGCCTTGGCCAACAGGGAGTCATCAGTAAAATCTTTGGGCATTCCTTTTGGATTATTAGTTAAGACCTTGGGAAGGACAGAAAGTGGAGGGAAGGTTTATAAGAACCTCCGTTTAAAGGAAAGGAAATTATGTCCATTTTCAAGTCTGAGGACAGCAAGTCTTGCTGCAAAAAATTGGAAGTGTGTTGTTATTGGAGGCAAAAAGATCTATCTGTGGCAACCCCCACTTGTGGAATACTTCTAGGAAAATCTCCTTGTTCAGCACCCATTCATGGGGATCTCCTCTTCATCTGCTTAGAAACTCCACCAGGGCACTGCTAAGTGAAGGAATATAAACCACTTGGATGCAGAGGCTTGCTTTTGTGGCCTGCTCCCAAGCCAAAACAGACAGTCTGTACAGTTAATAAGATTGGGATACCTCCTGCTTGCTTATGTACCACATGACCATTGTGCTGTCTGTGAACAATGGAGCTTGCTTCCAAGAATGAGAGAAAATCTGCATGGCGTGTATAAGTGCCCTAATCTTCTTAAGCTTGATGTGCTCTGGTCTTAGGTCTGCAAGCCACTGCCCCTGAACTTTAATGTTGCCCTTCCATGCCCCCATGCATCTGATGCTTCTGTGTGCAGCTCCTGTAGTGCTACCTGTGATGTTTAAAGGGAAGACTTGGGATAATTTTATCTGTAATACCCACAGCAGTACTACTTTCTTTAGGCAAGGCAGAAGAGGAACTTGTGTGTCTAGAAGATGAGAATGTTGGGACCAAGTGGAATTCAGATACCACTTGATCTTCCTCTTGGAGGTCAAAATGGAGAGATGACAACTCAGCAGGGCTCTGAATGGAGAAATACATCAGCAGATGTGCAAATGGAGAGATAAGTCAACAGGGGTCCGAATGGAGAGATAAGTCAACAAGCAAAGGAGAGTAGTATTGCTGGAATTGAATCCATCCTCAGGTCTTGGTGACTACCTTCACAAGGTGGACCCTGTTATTCACAAAATCTCACCAAGATGACTCTGATATATAAATTATATTTTATATAGCATATATCATGGACAGAAGTAGATTAAAAAATAAAGATAGGTGGGTGCACAAGACTCAGGATAAAAAGTGCCCAATCCTGGTAGGCACACCGGAGCCAGGACGAAGAAAAAAATGACAGTGTAGAATCCTTAAGACATGGAAACATTCTTACAATGGGGCTAGGTCAGGCACAAGGAGAGGTATTGCAGAAGGAAGTAGTAGTCCACAAAAATCACAAAAACTGATAGGCCAAAAAAGAGGCACAAAGACGACTGAGTGGACTATTGATAAGAAAGAAATTATGTATTCTTAGATTATGCAAGAAGCCCAGAATTTCCAGACAGAAGATATACACAAAGATTAAGAGATAACTTACAGGGAAGAAAAATACTTCCACAAAAAAAAAAAAAACTGTCAGAAGTTGCAAATAAAAATTTGTGTTTATTAATCCAACTGATTTATTAAAAACATTATAAAGACCAAGAATCCTTGGACTGTCTGGAAGAAGAAATGACTGAGGAAGTGCGAAAATATAAAGAACAAAATCTAGAGACTTTGGAAAGTATAAAAAAATATGGGCATGGGAAAGAAAGAGATATCTGATATGATGCAATATTTATGCAAAGGAAAAAGACAGATTAATCAATACAAAAAAGGCAGCTCCAAAGATATTCAAAGAGAAATACAGGCAAAGGCATTCAGACATTGAACATTTTACAATACAAAAAAATAGGACCACAAAGATGAAACACAGAACAGAAAACTAGAAGTTAAAAAAATAGAAGTAGAAGTTAAGGAATACCCATGGAGTGAAGAATTTAGTGCAAAAGTCTAGCACAGGTTATATCACAGCATGATGGAACAATGAGTTCCCCAAGTAAGGAGAAACAGGAGGAGCAGGAGACATCTGAAGAAGACATATGGAAATGGAAAACAAAAAGAGATTTAATATGGTGAAATATTTATGAAAAGGAGAAAGCAAAACTAATGACTACAAAAAAGAGCAGCACCAAAGATATTTGAAGAGAAATATAGACAAAGGCTTCCTGACATGGAAATTTTACAATGCAAAAAAACATAGGGTAGTAATGGAAAGGAAGGGGAAAAATTGAATACCATCATGGAAGTATCAAAAAGAGAAAACTATAAAGCAATTACAAAGTTGTGTCACTGTTAGAAGAGAATAGAACAGGGAACAGATCAACAAAAATACTCAGAAAGACACACGTGATACGAACAATGTGCAGTATCAAAACAGATCAGGATCTATTGTGCACTTTCGCAAATAATAAACTAAAAATATCAGCACATGCAGGAAAAACTTAGAAGATATACAGATAAATATAAAGGAAAATTACAAACTAAGCAATTTACTGATGGCCTATAGAGAATTAGGAAACTAGGCATAAGGAATGAAAACACTACCAAAAAATGAAGAAATAGATACATTTTGGAGAAATTTCTATGAAGATCCTTTCGAACATAACAAAGATGCCAAATGGATAGAATAAGTAATAGAAAGAGTAAGAAGTTCAAATGTACAGAATATGAAATGGGATGATGTAACGTCCAGAGAGATTGAAACAAAATTAAGAAAAACTCTTAACTGGAAAACCCCAGCCCAGATGCAATACCTAACTTCTGGCTAAAAGTATTAACATCTTTACATGAAGATTTAGCCATGAGTAAGAACTATTTATATGAACACCCCAAAAAGACACCAGCCTGGTTAACAACAGGAAAAACAATATTCCTACTTACCAACAAAGCTGCAAGGTATCCTAAAAACTGTAGATCAAAAACTCGCCTTCCAACGATGTCTATACTATACACTGGAATTGATGCCGACAGAGTTTATAGTCATTTAGGAGAAAACACAATCACGGCAATAGAACACAAGAGTAACAAAAGAAAGTCATATGGAACAAAAAATCATTTATTGTTAAATAAAGTCATAACGGTGAACTGTAAAAAGAATTTAAGTATGGCTTGGATAGACTACAAAAATGCATTTGACAGTATCCACCACTCACGGATAAAAGACTGCTTAAAATGTACAAGATACACCCTACACTGATCGATTACATTACAGTGACCATGAAACAGTGACAAACCACTTTGCAGTTAAGCCATGATAAAGGACAAATTATTATTCCAGGGATAAAAATAAAAAGGGGGATATTCCAGAGTGACACTCTGTTACCGCTACTCTCCTGTCTTGCTCTTAACCCATTAAGCTGACTACTTAACAGATTATGTCATGGTTACAATTTGGTTCCCAGAAAACAACATGTAAAGACTTCTAATCTTCTTTTTGTACATGACTTAAAACTGTACAATTCATTAGCTGAGGAACTAAAAGCACAACTGCAAATGGTCCAATCTTTTTCAGATGACATACGAATGTCATTTGGTCTTGATAAATATGCAAAAGCAACTTTTAAAGCAGAAAAGCTGCAGCACCAAGAAAACATCAGTTTGGGACAGAAATATGATATAAAAGAACATGACCAAGAGGGAGTATATAAATATTTGGGAATTGATGAAGGATCAACAATAAAACATGAAGAAATGTGAATAAAACTTGGTAAGGAATATTTAAAAAAGCTAAAATAATTCTGAAAAGAGCGCTGACATCTAAAACAAAGTTCAAGCTATAAACCACTTTGCTCTTCCTGTCCTAACATAGAGTTTTGCAGCGGTTGGCCACAAAAGGTGTTGGATCAGTTAGACAAGAAAACAAGGAGGATGCTTCATGCTCATCAAATGATTTGTAAAAATCAATGTATACCAAGACTATATATTCCCCGTTCTGAAGGAGGTACGGGCCTCCTTGTAACTGATTACATGTACAGATCTGCAATCGTGGGATTGCATATATATCTGCTGACCTGACAAGACCCAAACGTTGTGACAGTTTTGAAATATGAGGAGAATAAATCTAAGATGACGTCCCTGCTTAGTTTAGTAGAAGCACATCGGTGTTAAAAAGGAATGGAAATCAAACCAGAAGTATATAAAAATCAGGCAGCAACTGAATGTTCCAAGAAACAAAACAAAGTGAAGGAACAGGCAAGAAATGTGGAAAATGCATAAATACAGTTGCAAGTATAGAAAACTCTTGGAACAACCTCATATTGACCACGATCAAACACAGGAATGGATAAGGAGAGGTGAATTTAAACCAAAAGACAATAGGTTAAATATTGGTGGCCCAAGATAGTGGACTGCGTACATGTTGGTTTACATAGTCCATTGAACATGTGGGAGAAACAGACAAACATAAGTTTTGTCAAACAGAATTGGAAACAGTCTCACATCTTGTTGCTGTTTGTGATATACTAATTGCAGAAGGACTATATACCAAAAAGCATAATAATGTGGCAAAGTTGCATTGTGAATTGTGTAAACATTATGATACTGAAGTAGATGAAAAACACTGGAAACATCAGCCACAAAACATTACAGAAAATGATGAGGTTTATATCACATGGGATCACCCATTATCAATAGTCCAAAAACAGATGCGAGAAAACCAGATATAGTGGTCCATGAAAAGAAGACAAAAGTACCACTGATCACTGAAATTGCTACACCCAGTGACTACAGTGTCTTATGTACAGAGAGACACAAAGTCATAAAATACCAGGATTTGCAGGCGGAAACAAGGGCAGTATGTAAGGAGGATACTCAAACAGTTCCAAAAGTGGTAGGAGCAACAGGTCTTATAAAAAGGAATTTACAATTGTACTTATATATATTATTGAACCATTTAACTCCTTATGAAGTGCAGAAGTCGTCATTACTGAACACATTGCAGGTGTTGTGAAGAGCACTTCTGGCTAACATCAAAGACTGAAACAATACTAATTTCATGAACTTGAATCATACTTCGACTTAGGAATGGGGTCCATTCCCGTCATGGTATTAGAAACTCAAAAGCCTTGAGAAATTAAAAGTGATGAAGAGGGATCCAAACAGAGAAATGATGAACTCAGCAAAAAAAGGAGAGTAGTATTGCTGGAACAGAATTCATCTTCAACTCTTGGTGAGTACCTTCACGTCGTGGACCCTATTTCCACAACATCTCACCTAGATTACACTGATATAGAGACTGTATCATGTATATAACATCTCTTACATAGCATATATCATGGAGAGAGAGAGAGAGAGGTATGCCAGGTTAAAAAAAATAAAAAAGACAGCTGGGTGAGCAGGTCCCAGGTTAAAAAAGAGACCAATCCTGGTATATGCACTAGTGCCAGGACTGGAAAAAATGTTAGTATAAAAATGTCAAGACATGGAAACAATCCTACAATTGGGTTAGGCCAGGCTCAGGGGGAGGACACCCGCTCCCCATTGTAGAAGGAAGCAGCAGTCCAGAAAAAGACAACAACTGACAGGCCAAAAAAGGATAACCATTTGAAATGTCGCAACCTGCTAAAGTGGGTCCTACAATACTGAGACTGAATACCCAAATGATCAGACATACATACACCAAGTCCAAAGTGCCATTTCTCGGAGTATTCCCTTTTCTCTGAGGTATGGCAATCTCTGAGCTGGTGAAAAGCAGCAAATAAAACCACAAAATGAGCACTGAACTACTTTACTTGACTACTAAGTGCTTGCATCTCATATAGACATCAGAATAAAATAAAGCTATTAAAACAGTCAAGCTTATAAATCCCAAGGTTACCAATCAAATCTCACATCCAATAAACAATTAATTAGTGAA
>NC_056728.1:1672059135-1672076635 GCF_019279795.1 Protopterus annectens
GGTTAGGGGAATACATCCTTTTCCTCACTGTAGTGCGATCTCAGAGTTGGAATATAAAGTTGGGGGAGTGCCCCCCTGCATAAACGGGATGTTAGGTGTAGGAGTTAGGGATTTACGGCAAGGGTGGCACGAATTCGACATTTTCGGCAATTACTGCAGATTTACGACTAACTGAACAGTAGTAAATCTGCAGTTTTGACATTGTCGACATTTAAGTATGAAATTATTTAGAATTTCGTACTTTTAATAGTAAACCTTATATGTATATATATATATATATATATATATATATATATATATATAAATATGTATGTATATATATATATATATATATATATATATATATATATATATATATATGTGTGTGTGTGTGTGTGTGTGTGTGTGTACAGTGGATATAAAAAGTGTACATACCTCTGTTAAAATGCCAGGTTTTTGTGATATAAAAAAATGAGACCACAATAAATCATATCAAAACTTTTCCCACCTTTAATGTGACCTATAACCTGTACAATTCAATTTAAAAACAAATCTGTTAGGGGAAAAATATAAAAAATAAAAAATGTACAATAAGCTGGTTGCATATGTCTGCACACCCTTAAACTAATACTTTGTTGAAGCACCTTTTGATTTAATTACAGCATTCAGTCTTCTTGAGTAGGATTCTATTAGCATGGCACATCTTGACTTGGCAATATTTGCCCACTCTTCCTTGCAAAAGCCCTCTAAATCTGACAGATTGCTAGGGCATCTCTTGTGCACAGCCCTCTTCATGTCACCCACAGATTTTCTATTGGTATTAGGTCTGGGCTCTGGCTGAGCCATTCCAAAACTTTAATTTTCTTCTGATGAAGCCATTCTTTTGTTGATTTGGATGTATGCCTGGGGGTCACTGTTGTGTTGAAAAGTGAAATTCCTCTAAATCTTCAGCTTTCTACCAAACGCCTGAAGGTTTGGGGCCAAAACTGACTGGTATTTGGAACTGTTCATAATTTCCTCCACCTTGACTAAAGCCCCAGTTCTAGATGAAGAAAAGCAACCCCAAAGCATGATACTGCCACCAGCATGCTTCACCATGGGGACGTTCTTTTGGTGATGCGAAGTGTTGTTTTTGCGCCAAAAGTACCTTTTGGAATTGTGACCAAAAAGTTCAACCTTGGTCTCATCAGACCATATCACATTTTCCCACATGCTTTTGGGAGACTTGATGTATTGTTTTGCAAATTTTAGCCAGGCCTGGATGTTTTTCTGTGCAAGAAAAGGCTTCCGTCTTGCAGCCCTACCCCATAGTCCAGACATATGGAAAATACGGGAGATTGTTGTCACATGTAGTACACAACCAGTACTTGCCAGAAATTCCTGCAGCTCCTTCAGTGTTGCTGTAGGTTTCTTGATAGCCTCCCTGACCAGTTTTTGTCTTGTCTTTTCATCAGTTTAGGAGGGATGTCCAGTTCTTTGCAATGTCACTGTTGTCCCATATTTTCTCCACTTTTTGAGGAGTGTCTTCACTGCGTTCCATGGTATATCCAATGCTGTGGATATTTTTTTGTACCCTTCTCCTGACTGACACCTTTCAACAATGATATTCCTTTGATGCTTTGTAAGCTCTCTGCAAACCATGGCTTTTTCTGTAGTAGGCAACTGAGTAAATGTCAAGAAAATCCTACTAGGACAGCTAAACTTTATTTAGGGTTAATCAGAGTCTCTTTAATTGATGGCAGGTGTGTACCCAAGAAGACTGAATGCTGTAATTAAATCAAAAGGGGCTTCAACAAAGTATTAGTTTAAGGGTGTGCTTATGCAACCAGCTTATTGTATGTATTTTATTTTTTATATTTTTTCCCCTAACAGATTTGTTTGTTTTTCAACTGAACTGTACAGGTTATAGGTCACATTAAAGGTGGGAAAAGTTTTGAAATTTATTTATTTAACATTTGTTTACTGGGAAAGTCCAACTTGGAACGAAACCAATTTTCAGCAGTGGCCTGGGGAGAAACGCTCAAGATGCATGTCTTTGAAACGTGGGAGGAAACCGGAGCACCCTGAATAAACCCACACGAACACAGGGAGGACATGCAGACTCCGCACAGAAGGCACTCCAGCTAAGAATCGAACCGGAGAACCTCTTGCTGTGAGGCAACAATGCTACCGCTGCACCACTGCGCCATCCAAATGATTTATTGTGGTCTCAATTTTTATATCACAAAAAAACTGTCATTTTAACAGGGGTGTGTACACTATTTATATTCACTGTATATATACACACATATATATAAACAAATATGAATATATATATATATATATATATATATATATATATATACACACACACACACACACACACACACACACACACACACACACACAGACACACACCCTAAAATGACAAACTCAATACTGTTAAAAACAAAGTATTCACAAGGATCCTAATAGTAACAAAGATGCTTTGTTCTTTAAAACACATTATTTTTGTAGCACTGGATGTTCAAAACTTGTTCTCTGTGATACCATACACCACTGGTTTAAAATGGGTTTTGGAATTATTGATTGGTTTCAACCAGTTTTCCAATTACGATTTACTTAATGTACATCAGTTTATGGATAGCATTTTACACAATAATTTTACATAGGGGAATTTTTTTCATCATATATAAGGAGTGGCCATGGGTACAAAATGTGCACCAATTTATGGTAATCCTGTTTTGGCAGAGTGGGAGTCACAACACTTGTTTAACTCCTATTATGTACATGTGTTTAAGTACTTTGGATGTTCAGATGACATTTAAATTTTTTGGAAAGGTGACCATGACATACTGGCGGAATTTATGGAAGTTCTGAACAAGACTACTGATTTTTTTTAAGTTTCACTTAAAATTAGTGGTGTAGATAAAATTGATTATCTGGATGTCACTATTTACAGGAAGTGGCAGAGGGGGGATACATGTCTCTTTTTTTCATAATGATATATATTCTAATTCTTTTCTTCATTTGATAGCAACCACCCCTTGTTCCATAAGAGGTACACTGTAAAAGAGCAAGTGGTGCATCTTTCAAGAATGGTGACAGACTGCGAACGTATTGGCAAGTTGGATTTTTAACAAAGATGTTTGAAAGTAGGGGGTCTTAACACATTGTTAAAAGAAGTCACGGTGGAAATTATTAACAGCAGGACTGAATACTCTCCTATTTTGAGGAATTCCAACGTTGCTGCACCTATGGAGGTTGTACCTGGTACTAATCAAATTTATGCCAATTTTAATCCAAATGATCACAAACCTGAAATATGCAAAGGTAGCCCCATATAATGTTGGGGTTTACAAAATTACAGCAATGTTAAGATTGAACTGTAATTTAATTTTCTCCAAAGAGCTGAAACAGAAATTGGAGCAGGCTCCTTTAGTTACATGCAGTAGAGGTAGAAACACCTTAAAAACATCCTCAAGGGTATTTCCATTTGGGTTGAATTCAATGGAGTGTCCTCTACAAACAAATGTGTCATTTGTAAATACTGTAAATATATCAACAATGTCTCATATGTTAGTGTAGAAGGTTTTGAGAGAACAATAGGCTGCCAATGCAGTCAACTGCAAAAGGCAAATATGTAGTTTACCTAGTAACCTACACATCCTCTACAGCCTTCTCTGTAGGTAAATCTACAAGAAGGCTCAGGGGCAGGATACATGAACATCTCTATGATATTCGCAAATGTTAACACCAAAAATGCCCTGAGTAGGTATAAACAGAAATGTATTAACTTTAAGGAATGTATTTTTTGTGAAAGACAGGGTGAAATATGACAACAGGGAGGTGACATGAGCAACAAACTTGAATTGAATTCAACTGGCATGTTAGATTAAATGCGTGTGAAGAACTAGGGTAAATATACTTTTACTGCGTGCTTCAAACAGCAGAACATCTTTGTTAGGATTAGGTTTCTTGTGAATACCTGAAAAATGTTTTTAACAGTCCTTTGTATATATACGTTTTCTGGTTATTGAAGTAATAACAGTTCACATCTCCTTTCATGGTTTTATTCACTATTTTTCACTATTTTTATGTGTACAGGTTTTGGTAATTTTGTCTGTTATTTATTTTTTTTTGTTGTTGTTGTTGTGGTAATCTTGGAACTGGTGTATATATAAAATAGGGGGTACAGGGAGGGCCTGCCCCAATTACAAAAAGAAGTTTAAAGGAGAAGAGTGATTTTTGAAAATTGCTCTTTTCCTCTGTTTACAGTTTTTTTTTTTTTTGGCTTTCTGGCCCTCAGCATTTCAGGTGTCGACATTTCAATAGGAAGCCCCAAAAATGATACATGGACTGTTGAGGATGAAGAAAAAATTATGTGTTGTTGCTATTATGCAAAAAGCCCATAATCTTCAGATAGAAGACACTCAAAGATTGAGAGAGAGAAATTAGAGGAAAAAAAAAATATTTGCACAAGAAATTTTTTTATTTGAAGCTTTTGACATGTTATCTTCATTAATACAACATATGCATGAAAAATATTACACAGACAATTGGCCCACTTGGAAAATAAAGTGACAGAGAAAGTGCAAAAATATAAAGAGATTTCTGAAAGGTATAAAAAAGAAACATGGACACAGGAAAGAAAATTAGATCTGATATGGTTCAAAATTTATGTAAAGGAGAAGCCAAACTAATCAATACAAAAAAGTAGCTCCAAGGACACTCAAAGAGAAATAGAGGCAAAGGCACCTGGATATAGAGCATTTCACAATCCAAAAAAAATTACATAAGAAAACAAAGGAAGAATGTAGCAAAGAGGATTAGTAAGATAGAAGTTAAACAGTAGAAACTGAAGTCATGGATTATCTGTGAAGTGAAGGATTTAGTGTAGAGAATCCAACACAGGCAATGTCATAGCATGATGGAACAATGAGTCCCCAGATTAAGGAACAGCAAGTAGAGCAGGAGGTATCTGAAAAAGAGGTGTGGACATGAGACAGAAAAAGAGATCTGATATTGTGCAATATTTATGCAAAGGAGAAAGCAAAACTAATCAATATAAAAAAATGAACAAAGTGGAGGAAGTAGAAAAGATTAGTAAGGAAGAAGATACATAGAAACTGAAGTTATGGATTGTCTGTGAAGTGAAGGATTTAATGTAGAAAATCCAGCACAGGTAATGTCTCAGTATGATGGAACAATGAGTCCCCAAATTAATGAGAAAACAGGGGGAGCTAGAAACATTTGAAGACTTGCTGCATGGTGATGCTTTGCAGCCTTCTATAGGCGACCCTTACAAAAGTCAAGCTGAGGTTGGACAGCATGGGAAGCAGCAGGAAAGAGTGGCAACTTTGTCACTGATAATGTTGCAAAGTGATGGGCCAATGAGCTCCCATACACAGGTGCAGCAGATGAAGAGGATATGTCATGGAAAGATGCCTTGGAACTTTCTGTAGAATACCCACAGGAAATGAGGAGCAAAGAAGGTGCTCTCATTCTAGAAGAAAATGATCTAAGGGAAGAGCTGCTTGATTTAATATGGATAGATAGACATATTAAGATCAATGAAAGAAATAGATTACAGAAAGTAAATAAGACCAAAAATATTAGAGTTTGATAAAAGAGATGAGCACGGTAATTAAGACTGCTAAGAGAAAACTGTATGATACAGTAAGATATATTACTATGCAGCTAAATTAATGACATATAAACGACAAAAAACTACAACAATAAGGGAATGGAAGGGAAAATAAAATGTTACCATGGAAGCATCAAACAAAGAAAAAATATAAAGCAATTAAGACAAGAAGTACCATTATTAGAAGACTATAGAAGAGGGCACAGATCGGGGCTTCCAAGATGGCTACACACTGATCAACAGCTTAACTTCAGCTCTCCCAGTGTGAAAACAGAAACTGAGATATGAAAATGCAAGTCCACTGTCAGCAATGATTTGGTAACGATAGTCCAAAGAGTGGTGTTGCATTGATTAACACGGTCTGGAAAGTTGAGCATGGTGTGAGTTTATAACTTTCACAATGATATTCTGATGAAGTCTCGCAATACGAGACGAAAGTGCGCTCAATCTGTGTGCTTTATGTGGAAATAAAGAGCTTTGGTTCTACTTTGTAAGAGTTCGCCTTTCTATAGTACTGTGGTATTGGAGGACAACCTTTATTGTGCCAAACAGTGGACTTGCATTTTCGTGTTGGTATAAGTGCTTTGCTGCTATGTGTTCGTGTGGCTTGTGAGAAACTGAGATACAACAGCCAGTGATACTGTCAGATTGAGTAAAATACAGGTTACTGGCTAGTAAGTACATGGCTTCGATACCTGCAAAGAAGAAACTACGAAAGAACCTGAAAGAAAATCAACAAGAAAAGGTGAAGAGAAAACACTTGCTGGGAAGGATCCTGCAGCTTTTCATTGAAAAGCAGTTCAAACTCCATCTTTTGTGCAAGACATGGCTTTTAGTAATCTAGAGGAAATAAAGACAAATGTGCTCAGAGCTGATTACAATAAATGAAAACACTGAAGGAGTACATCAATACAAATAACAAAAGGCTAGAAAAATAGAATAACCTTTAAAGTGATATTCAAATGAGCTAATAAAACTGCAAAAATCAGAGCTCAAAATGAAGAAAAGACTGGCTGAGTATGAGATAACTCAAGAAGTGATTTAAAAAAAATGGAAGAATTGGCAGACGGAGCTCACAGGGAAAATCTGAGATTTTATGCTGTACCAGAAAACTAGAAGGCACAGACTGTATTAATCTTATGAAGGTACAAATAAGCAATTAGGCTGGTATTCCATAGCATGGGACTATTAATTGAAAGGGCACATACCATATAGATGCTCCAAATATAGCCACAATAAAGCAGCCAAAACCTTTATTAGTAAAGATGCAAACCTACCAGCAGAAAGAGTTGATCCTGATAAAACTGTGGCTAAAGGGCAAAGTATTAAAAGTTGAAGACAGTACAGTGTTTGTGGAAAATGATTATTCACTGTACACCACGTAGAGAGAAACACATTTATTCCAGTAATCAGAGAATGTTGAGATGCAGGTGTGAGATTCAAGGTGCTGTATCTCGCTGTCTTCAAAATATATTTCTTGAAAATAAAAGTCACTTTTGATGCAGAACAGGGTAAGGAGGAAAAGCAAAAGTCGCCCAACAAAAAATGAGCCATCAAGCAGAAGAGGACTCTGCTTCTCTTTCTTCTGATAACAAACCAGATGGAGAGATAATTTGCTAATGAACCCCTTTAAACTGTTCCACTGGAAATTGCTTAAGAGACAGAGAAAAGCAAATGAGTTGACCAGAAGAATCAGGAGTACCATGGAAGTGAACCAAAATCTGGAGATGGAGAGACCTTGGCAGTGAAACTTTATGAACTGTTCCACATGAAACTGCTTGACAGATAGAAGCAAAGGAGTTGACCAGAAGAATCAGGGATACCATGGAACTGAACCAAAATCTGGAAGTGGAAGATGGGAAATGAACAGGAAGAAAATCAGAAACGCAGAAATTAATGAATAAATGTGAGACTGCAAAGCATCAATCACATTTATGAAATAAGTCTGTATAAGAAAAAGTGGAAAGAGTGGACTTTTTTCTTTGTTAAATTTGTGAGGAAGTGAAAAGTATTTGGCACAGTTCATGTCATTAATGTATGGAAAGAATCTAAGTTAAACAATTTATTTTCTTAACAGTATTTCTACAAAACCTTTCACAATATAAAGTGCATATTTTATGGTAAAGTACTTAAAATAAATATATACCTTTTTTTCTCCTTCCTCTTCTCTTTCTTCTTTTTTGTATTAAGAAATGTAGGCATTACAGTGCAAAAATGAGAAAAGGTAGGCAAAAGCACAAAAACATGTTTAAGTGAACAGGCTGTAATCTTGGGGTGTTCAGGTTGGGGATGAGGTGTAAAAGTACACAGATCATAATATATGTAAGATAAGTTATCTGATAAGTTTTATCTTATTTTGGCATAGGTGAATGTCTGGACTAAGACTCTTGGCTTAATCTAATAACAAATTTTAAGTGGAAACAAGCAAATATTAGAGCATCTAATACATTGAAAAGTGTACCTTTAGCCAATAAATATTTCTGGTTGTCTTTCAGGTTGCAATCGAGGACTACATTTTTTCTTTTTTCTCTTACTTTTCCATGTAGGCAAGCTAATAATAGGGTAATAAAAACAGAACACTGGTTTCTTCAAAACAAAAAGTTAATGATTTGTGAAAGTATGTAAGTAGTTTTCACATCTGGGAGGGGAGGGCTTAAAGATGAAAAAAATGAACAGATACCAATTAGTGTAAGTAGAAATCAAAGGTGACAACAACATAATTCTTAGCATGGAAAACCTCAATTTCAAGTTAATTACAGCCTATGTTAGCAGCTGTCTATTTGATACAAATGTTCCTATTAGGAGCGTTAAATGTCATTATTTAAAGATATATATAGTTATGTGTGTTTGTATTAAGTTAACAGGTTATGGGGTGTTCTGGTGGTGTTTCTTTTTTGAGTGCTGTTATTAATACAAAAACTCTTGTAAAATGTGATACAGATTTCAAAGTAGATAATAAGAAAAATGTATAAAGGATTAATCTGCAAAGCATTAATGGCTGCATGTATCATAAAATTTAGAAAAAGACATTTATAAAAGCTGCCATATATAACAGGTGGGAATAATGACTTTTTACCATAATGGTGATGCTTTCCATATTATCTTGGAATGTAAACAGTTTTACAGGTGTAGACAAAGAGGAAAGTATAGTTAATTATACTAAAAATGCAGAGTGCAAATATCAATGCCACAAGAGACAGATAAGGAAATCACTCAACAAGTTAATTTAATAAAGAAAGGATTTCAGGATGGATACTCTGCAATATCAGGGACAAAAGAAAAGATGAGTACTTATATTAATTGCTACAGAAGCTCCAGCAGTAATAAAAAAGGAAAAAATGTAATAATGGCATATTTGCAATTGTAAGGTACTACTGGCAAGGAATGAGAATTATGCTGGCTATTTATATTCCACCTAAAACTGCTATTTTGGAGCTTAAATCAGCTTTCAGAAGGAAATATCACTTATAGGTTGGAACTGGAGTTTGCTTTGCAATAATGAGGAAGTATCCGGGGGGCCTAGAAGGGAAAATATAACAAAAAACAGGGTCGGTTTCTTAAGAAATGTATGAAAATATTTTGTATGAAAGATGTGAATTCAGTAGTAGGAACTCAGAGAATTTACATATCACTATCCAAGGTACAACAACTGGCTTAGACTCCAGACTTGACAGAAATTATGTTTCACATGAACATGTCCATTTAATTGAGGACGTTGACATACATCCAATAACTATTTTAGACCATGTGCCAAGAATACTAAGATAAAAATGCAGGGTAATAAAGTAAAGATGAGACATCAGTGATTCCCCACTAACCTATTAAAAAGAGAGGAACTGAAAGAATGGGTAGTGGAAATTATCCAGGAGTTATTATGGAAGACAGAAAGTACTCTAAAATTTATAGCTAGTGTAGTTTAAAAACAGAGTAGAAATAACAGAAAAAAGATATCTCATAAAGAAGTAAGAATTTAGAGGGGATGACAAAGGTTAAAGTATTAAAAAATAAGGAGAATCTCTCAGGATATGAAGAGGCACAACTACAGACTGCTAAAGATAAAATAACGGAATACATGGATAATATGCAGTTTAGAAAGACTGCTATTACGCAACTGTTTTTTGATAATTACTCCAGCACAAAAACTTTTGGCACAACAACTTAGGGGAACAGAAAGCAGAAAGGGTTGTTGCCAAACTTAGGCTGTCTAGAATAAGAAAAATAACCAGAGATCCCACACAGATATTAAAATATTTCAGAAATTTTATGAACATTTGTGTAAAGCAAAGAAGTGGGGATATCAAGGAAAAGCATAAATGGAAATATTTATGGAAGATTTAAATATACCACGGTTAGATGCAGATTAGGTTCAACAAATAGCAGTTAAGATAGGAGGGGATGAGATAAAAATGGTGGTGTATAACTAATCTGCAGAAAAATCTCCTGGAATGGATGGTATTCCAGTAGATGTTTGCATGCTAGGAGGGAAGACAAAGATCTGGAGGATTTTGTTTAACAGTATTTTAAAAGAAGGGGAGACACCAACATCCTAGAAAAAAAAAAAAACAGGACGGCTGTAATACTTAAACATGGTAAAGACCCATCTGATCCAGCTTCATATAGGCCCATTTTAATTTTAAACAATAATTATAAAGTGTTTATGCCTACTTATGGCTACATGAATGCTGTAAGTGATGCCAAAATTGATAGATATGGACCAATGTGGTTTTGTAGAGGAGAAACATTTGACAATGTTGATAGAACAATGAAGATCCAGAGGGAAGCAGAATGTAAAATAGCACCACTGTTGCTGGTGGGTCTTGATGCAGAGAAAGCATTCAATAGAGTAAGCTGAGATTTTATGAGTAGGACACTGGAAGCATTTGTATTTCCAGACACAATAATAAGGTCAATTAAAAAGATACAAGGGATCAGAGATAAAAAAATCAAAGTAGGTGAGTTCATATCTGATAAGTTAAGTTGTGTCTGAACAGAACCAGGCAGGGGTGTTCTCTTTCCACCTTTATTATGCAAATTATATTTAGAACCACTGGCAAATTCAAGGATATAAATGGTATGGTGTTCCATAAAAGTTGGCTTTATGTGCAGAGGATATTGTTTTGCACCTGATGGATTTAGAAAAGGAGACCTCAGCATTATGGAACATTATTAGATAGTTTTTTTCAGGATATAAAATTAATGAAGATAAAACAAAGGCTATAGCTATAAACTATGTACACACACATGAACGAGTAGCACCCATATTTATGGGAACATGATAAAATAAAATATGAGTATGGATTAAAAAGGATTTGGTTATTGCAGCTAAGGATGAGTGGGAAGAGACTAAACAAAAGGTATTACAAAAACTGAGACATTAGAAGATATCGCCTATGGATATGGATAGCAAGATACAAGCAGTAAAAATGTTTTTAGTATCTTTAGTTTTATACACGGGTCAGGTATATTCAGCCAGAGGAGAAGTTGTGGATAGTAAGTAAATTAAGAGTTGAATTACTTTATTTGGGAGGTGAAGAGCGCAGGAATCAGGTGGGATAAGTTCATTCTCCCAAGAAAACAAGGAGGTTAAGGGCTACCTGATTTGAAGTGATATTTCAGAGTTACACATTTAAGGCTCTTAAAAATAATACAAGCAGAAAGCTGCAATTCAAGGTGGTAATGGATGATGATGAAACAAGGATTAAATTCAAGAAATAAGGAAAGAATGGATTTTTGCATGCAGATCCTTATGGAGAAATAACACTCATACAGAATATTATATTCACAAAGTAGCAGAAAGTACACTAAGAACTAAGCCAACACAGGAATGGACAGAGGAGATTCTGCTGATGGAGATGACTGCAATTAGGGGTACAGAGAACAGACAAGAGGGGGGCTGGAATTTACTGGTGGAAGATGGCAAAAGAGCCAAGGTATTGGGAACAAATAATTAGAGCAGGCAGGTAACAAAATGGGAAGAGGCCAAAGTGACATTTGGATTGCGGAACTGTGAGTGCCTTCCCTCTCAGGGACTGATATCAGAGTAAAGACAAACAGAATGGGATAGGGAATTCCTAAGTGAAAGACCTGCACTGGTCAAATTCTTAACTAAATCTAGAACAGAAACTGCTGTTAAAAAAGCAATAATTAGTAGGGAATAAAATATTGCCACAATAAGTACAGGAATCAATCAGAAAAGGTAAAAAAAAGTAAGAAGAGAGATTAGATAAGTAGCTCACAAAGAAACAGTGGGAAGGCATATGTATGGCTCCCAAACATGCAACACAATCTAGAAGATTTAAGATTTTTGCCTGGAAGTGTTTCCATAGATACTTTTATAAGTCAAGCACACTCCAAATGATTTTTCCTTAGGTAGATGGCAAATCTTGGAAGTGAGAAGGGCAATAAAGAGGTAATTGGGAACATGTCTTGGGAGTGGAATGAGTTTAAAAATTTCCTACAGAATGTTCTCAAGAATACTGGGCAAGCAAATGAGTGCAATTAAGAAAATATTTTTTATCAGCTGGGATACATGATTTGAACTGCTCACACATAGTAAGGCCTTGCTAAGTTTAATTACAATTGCTGCCAAAAAAGCAATTACTAGAAAATGGAAATCAAAAATGAAACCACCTACACTTGAAGTAGTGAATACTGTAACAGAGATAAAAGAAAAGGAAGTGGGAGATTTAGAAAAGGGTAGGCATAAATTAAAAAGAAAAAGTGTAAATTGGGGAAACAAAAAAGATGCAGAAAAAATGTTTTAGATGAGGAATGAGGTTTAAGTCATTCACTCCAATGAAGCTCAGGAAGTTTGTACTGTACATTCCAATAGGTGAAGCCTAAGCCTTTTGAAAGAATCAAATAATGTCCTCACATTTCAAACACATTTTCAAATCTCTGGAACCATAGGGGTTATGAAAGAAGTATAAATAGCAAACTCTTCAGCACAAACTATTTTTTATAGTGGTCGTTAGGTGCTAGGTCTTAAAACAAATTTTATTAGTCAAAGTAAACACAGTAACTATTACATTTGTAATATTTTGTAAACAACTTACAACATCTCACCAATCACTCAAGTTACATACATACTGCAAGCAGCACTTTATTCATCTAGCTCAGAGCTTTAGTTTGAGGCTAAGGAGTTCTGTCTGTGTTGCTCGGTTGTTGAGATATTTAGCAAAATGTGAAAATTGTATCTATATAAAATAATATCACAAAAAACAACAATTAATATCTATTTACCTACACTACACAGAGGTCAAATATTAATGCATTTGAGTTTGCCACTGTGAAAGCTTTAAGATGAAAATTTTTAAAACCTTGTACATATCATGTTTTTGGAACTATTGATGCAAATATGAACAAGCAAAATTTGACGCCAAGAGGTGTCAGTAGGAGTTAACTGCAGATGCACCTGGAGGCATCACTCGGATGTAATGAGTTGAAAGAAGACAAGAACTGAATAATTTATGTAATGATTCTTTCGATTATATGATGCATAATATATGTGCTGCATAAGGTTTGTAAATGGGAAGTTGTTAATATGGTTTGATTACTTTTACATAAATGTAAGTTTGCCTAAGTCACACATGATAATTAAATAGAAGTGTTAAAATAGAGGGAACAGATCATCAGAAATACTTAAATCAACATAGTAAAAGCAACACACAGTATCAAAACACACCAGGATCTATCGTACACTACTGCAAATAAACAAAAAAATATCAGCACAGGTGGAAACATTTAGAAGATATGCATACAAACAAAGGGAAAGAACAAAACAAGCAATCCACTGATGCCACAAAAAAAGTTTTATACAGAACTAGGAAACAAAGCAACAGGAATAGACACACCAACAAAAAAAGAATAACCACATTTTGTAGAAATACTTATGAAGACCCCGAGGAAGATAAAAGATTGTGAATGGATAGAAAAATGAAACAGTAAGAAATTGAATCCAGAAGGTATGAAATGGGATAAAGCAATGGCCAGCGAAATTGAAACAAAATTAAGAAAAAGCTCCAAAATAAAAACCCTGGGAATAGACACAGTACCTAATGTTTGCTTCAAAGTATTTACATCTATAAAAAAAGATTTAACCCTGATAAGAATTACTTACATGTGCACCCTGAATGGACACCAGCCTGGTTAACTACAAAAAAACGATGTTCCTCCTCAAGAGTGAACCTGCATGCCATCCTAAAAACTACAGACCAATAACTTGCCTTTGATGATATACAAATTATACACTGGAACTGATGCAGACAGAGCTTATAGTCATTTACAAAAAAATTCAATTATGGCAACAGAACAAACGGGTAACAAAAGAAAGACCTACAAATGATCATTTGTTGCAAAATAAAACCATAGCAAAGAACTATGAAAAGGGGGAAAATCTAAGTAGGATAAGGATAAATTACAAAAAAAAATCGACAGCATCCCATATTCATGGATAAAGGAATGCTTACAAGATGTACAAGATACACCCTACATTGATCAATTACAGTCCAGTGACCATGCAACAGTGGCAAACGACTTTGCTATTAAGCTGTGACAAAGGGTAAATTGCTATCCCCAGGATAAAAATTCAAAGGGGGATATTCCAAATCGATTTCCTGTCACTGCTACTTTTGTCTTACCCTTAACCAATTAAGATGTTTATTTAACAGATTAGGTCATGGATACAATCGAGCTGTGAAAAAACAGTCTTATTTAAAGACTTCTTACATACTTTTTGTGCAGGACTTAATACTGTACAGTTCATCAGGTGTACACAGTTTTTTTGTTTGGTGTTTGTTTTTTGAGTGTTTTATTGAAAAGAAAAGTCTGGGAAATGTGATGTGTTCAAACAGAGATGAGAAGCTACAATTGCATTAAAGATCAGCCAAGATTAATCATACAAGATAAGATTAATATGTCCAAATAAGTTGCATGTTGGAAGCATATATTCAAAAAACTGTCGTGTACAATATGTGAAAGCAACAATATCTTATGACAATGACTGCTTCAACAGTCATATTGTGGAATGAATGGCACTGCAGATATGGACAAGAAACAATTATATTAAGAAGTGTATGGTACAAATAGTGATGCTAGAGGAGCCGCATAAAAAGGAGTATGTGAATTTGGCAAATAAAGAATTTTATATCAATGGCAAAAGAAAAGGGGGAATAACAATGACAAAGGTTGAGAAGAAAGGCATCAAAAGTAGATCAGTGGTAATGATGGGTTATTGTATGGGAACTAAGTTTATACAGGCATGTATTCATGTTCCACCTAAAACTGCTGCTAAGGAGCTTAAGACAATTAGGGTACAGGTAACTGGCTTCCAGCAGGAAATATTCTTGGGTGGGGACTGAAGCCTGATATGCAACAGTGAAGATATTTCACGGGGACCCTAGAAGAAAAAATACAGCACAAAAATGTTACGATTTCTGAAGAAATATATGAGGAAATTTGGTATGGGAGATGTGAAATTACTAGCAGAAACCCAGACAGAATTTACATATTACTCCCCAAAGTGCAAAAACTATGTTAGTCTGAACAGAAATTGTATTTCACAGAAGCATGGGTATTTAATTGAAAGCTTTGAAACACACCTAATAACTTTCAGACCAAGCGCCAATAAAGACCAAAATAAAGATGCAGAAAAATAAAGTTAAAATAAACCACCGGCACTTTCCTACTTAGCTATTTGAAAGTCAGGAATTTTAGTAAAGGAAGTAGAAATAATTCAAGAGTTGCTAGGGAAAATACAAATGTCTTCATAAGGTCTAGATGTGCAGTGGAATAAAATGAAAATGGGATTTAAAAATGTAGTAGAGACTAGAGAAAGATATGGGAAAGGACTATCAGGAATACTTAGTGGGATTACTGAAGGTTGAAGCATTGCAGATGATGATCTTACAGTAGAAAGAAGAGGAGCAACTGCTGAGTGCTAAAGGGACAACTATGGAATTTTTGGATAATACGTATGATCTTAGAAAGGTTGCAGTTAAGCAAGTATTTTTGATAACCCCAGAGTACTCTAACTACTAGTACAAAGACATAAGCACCAGAAAATATAAAGGAATGTTGCCAAAAGTAGGGAGCTTATAACTAAAAAAATAACCAGAGACCCTACAGAGTTATTAGAGATATTCTGAAAATTCTTCAAAAATCTTTAAGGAGCACAGGAATGGGGAAACCCAAAAAAACACAAATAGAAAAGATATTTATGGATGATGTAAACGTGAAATGTTAGAGGAAGATAAGGCTCAAGAACTAATAGGTAAATGGGAGACATGAAATTAAAATAGTGGTATATAAATCAATTGACAAGGTGCTTTCTAGAAAGACAGTTTCCTGTGGAAGTTTAGAAGATAGCAGGGAAGAAAATGATAAAAATCTGGAAGGTGTTCTGTTAAAATATTTTAAAAATGCGGACAGTATCAGCATCTTGGAAGAAAGCTATGTTAACTGTACTGCTCAAAGAGGGCAAAGACCCTTTAAACCCAAGTTCATATAAACCGATTTCAGTTTTGAATCATGATTATAAAGCATTTATGTCTAATACTAGCTAAGAGAATGGCTAACGTGTTACCAAAACTGACAGAAATTGCTTAGTGTGGTTACACAGGGAAGTAGAATGCAAGAAGACCCCATTATTATTGCTGGATCTTGAAGAAAAGAACAGTATTTGTATTTGTATTTCCTGACAGAATAATGGGGTTAATTAAATAATTAGATATGGAAAGGTAATATAATGTGAAGAGGCCAAGAATACATATTGACTGCAGGCTAGAGATTACCTTCATTATTAAAGATTGATATCACAGTATAGACAAAGAGAAAGAAATAGTGGGATCCTACGTGAAACAAAAGCACTGGTAGAGTTTCAGTAGAACCAAGAACAAAAGCTGCTGTTAAAAAAAAAGATAATTACAGTGGCATATCAAATATTGCATGACAACTATATGAAACAATCAGAAGTTAGAAAGGAATGGGAACACAGACTGGCTAAGCAATTCAAAAAGAAGCAATGGGAGGATGCAATAAAGTCTAGAAGATTTAAGATTGTTGCTTGGAAGTGTTTGTATGGGTATTTTTATAGTCCAAGCAGACTCCAAAGAAATTTTCCTCGGGTAGATTACAAATGTTGGAGGTATAATGAGGAAGAAAGAGGTAAAGGTGAACATACTGGTTAACTAAGGACATTATTTTTTGCGCTATGATACAAAATCGGAATTGTCTAGTTACAGTAAGGCCTTGCTGAGTTAATTCTGGTGGCTGCCAAAAAAAGCAATTAACAGAAAATGGAAATCAAAGTCTAAACCAACCATACTAGAAGTAGTGAATATAGTAAAAGAGATAAAATAACTAAAAGTGGAATTGTTACAAAAGTGTAGGAGCAAATTACAAAGAAAAAATGGGAACTGGGTGAACAATCCCAATACATGCAGAATAATATTTTGGAGGAGGAATAAGGTTTAAGGGAAGGCAGGAATTGCATGTACTATGTAATGCTCTGTACAGAAGATTATACGTAATGTATAATATTTGCAACTGAAAATATGTTAATATGGTTTGCTTTCATTTATATAAATGTAAATTACCTATGTCATAAGTGATAATTCAATAAAGATGTTTCTTGCTTAAAAAAGAAGAATTGGGTTAATTAGCTACATATATGAAGGATCAGAGGCAAGAATCAAGGTGGAAGGGTTCTTCTCTGACACAATGTGTTTGAAAAGAGGAACAAGGTAGAGGTGTCCTCTTTCCCTTTGTCGCTTGCCCAGTATTACAGCCACTAGCAAAGAAAATAAATGACTATAATCAAGGGTATAATAGGTATGGTACTCAAGAAAACTTAGCTTTATTTGCAGCTATTATTTTGTAACTGATAAATCCAGACAT